>NC_056735.1:1408396425-1408451979 GCF_019279795.1 Protopterus annectens
CGGAGTATGGCCATAAGCTTTCCCCAGCTGATGGTCACACTCTTTGCGCTGAGTGTTTAGGTGTAGCCCATCTTGATTCCTCCTGCTCGGTCTGCTTGGGGTTCAATCCCCGCGCATTGATCGACAGGAAGAATAAACTTATTCTGAAAGGCGCCCCTCCACCACCAAAGCTGTAGGTGCCCAGGCCACTCCTTCTACTGTTGCCCTGGCTTCTACTCACATTTCCACCCCAGCCTATGGGACTCAACCCTCCTGCTAAAAGGGACAGGAACAAACATAAGCATAGGGTCATGTCTAGGAAGCGGTCCCCTGACTGCTCGTCCTCAGCAGGCCCACCAGCCAAGCTCTGCTCGGCTCAGAGAGATGAGTCTCCCCAGCTCCATTTGCCTTGTTGCTCCTCTGAGCCGGAGGTGCTGAGGAGCCATTCCCTGGCCTCTGCTTCACCTTCTTGCCGCTCTAGGCTGTTGGTGGCCTCTTCCTCCAGGTCCACCCGCAGCTTTTCTGAAGCCAAGGTGGATAGGATGATACAGAGATTCATCCATACCTAGATATGGGTGTCTTGCCTGCCCCCTCTCTCTGGAGCGGGGGGCATGCAGTCTGCCTTCATCCTGATTACTCCCTCTCTTATCCTTCCCCCGTTTCGGTGTACTTGGATACGAGGACCCTCAGCTTCGACGGGTCAGACAGTACTTGGTACCTCGACGCCGGACATTACCTTTAGCAGGTCAGATCTGATGAGCTCGAATCCATCTGGCTCTCGTAGCCATAGCCTCTGCTCCAGATCCGAGGAGATGGTTTCGGCTCAGAGTTTTTCGCAGCAGAGCTTTCCAATCGGAGTCTCTGCTCCTGGAGGTTTGGCTTTGGCTCCCCCTTTGATCCAGAGGTTTGCGGACCAGTCTGTAGCCCTTGCGCATGTGGTTCGCTCTCCTCCTGCCTTTGATGTGGCGGAAAGGTTTCTCGCTATCTGATAGAGACCCTTGACAATCTCTCCTTCGGAATCTGTCCTAGCTCCCTTTTTCTGCTACAGATCCTGACATCCTGCTACTCGGGGGACAGCCTGCTGCCTCTTCACCTCAGGGAACTCCCACATTGGAGCGGCTAGATATTTTCGAGTCCACCGTAGAGCCCCCCAGAAGAGGTTCCTCGAAAATGTATGTGTAATAGGAGAGACTCAGACTCCCCGCCGGAGTCTCTCTCAGAAGACACTGACTTGGCAGAAGGAGAGCGTTCGCCCCGATCTCTTCTCAAAGATATCTTATTTGGAGACATCATGGAAATCCTGCGACAGTGTGTGTGTGTGGGGGGGGGGGGGTTGTCCAAAAACCCAACCCTGACGAGTCTGTGTTCATGGAGGCATTTGGCGTAGGACCGTCTGCCTTCTGTGTCCTCTCCCGTGGATCCCCTGGTGGATTTTGGGACATCTAGGGCATTGAAGGAGCGTGACATGGTGGAGTCTATTCCCAAGCACCCGGATAAGGTCCTCAGCACTCCTACAGACAAGATATATTGGTCAAAGGGTCCTCCTGTCGATGCCATAGTCATGGCGGTGGCCAAGAAGGAGTTTGCACAGGAGAGCTCCATGGTCCACCAGTTGGACCGTTTTGGGAAGCGGCCGTATGCTTCAGCCACATTCACGGTGCGTGCGCTGAACTATATGGCACATGTTAGGCTTCAGCTAGAACTGGTGAAGGAGGTTGCTGAGGCTACCCCAAAGGACCATGTTGGAGGAGGATAAGATTCTCTTCTATGGTGGATTCAATAGTCAGATCGTCTTCGCAGTTACCCCTTTGTCCTCACCACCCTTCTGACCACAGTCACCACAGACGCCTCACTGCTCAGGTGGGGTCATTGCTTGGGACAGACAGTTTAAAGCACATGGTCTTCCCTGGAGACCCAGTTGCATATCAGCTTACTGGAGAGGAGGGTGGTGCTGTTCACATTGCAAGCCCTTCATGCTCCTCTTCCCCTTGGGACAGTTGCCATCCAGTTTACTACCAATATTTTGAAAGGCTAAACATATTCCATTCGTAATGTCAAAGTAATCTTGACTGTTACACAATACCAACCCAAATCATCGACACATTTGAGTCGATATTGTTACCAAAAAAAATCATGTGATATCTATATAGGAGGTGATGTAAATCAAACTCCTATACAACACCCCTTGTACCCCTGTGCCCTCCACATCCCCTGCTAATAATATATTCCAGCTCTGAGATCAGACTACAGTGGAGATATGGATGAATTTCCAATCCCCACTGTACTGCGATCTCTACAGTTTGTCGAACACACTTATGTGAATGCACTACTGCATTTGCATAAGTATGTTCGACTACCCCATACACTTGACATTGTGTAAATGACAATCTGATTTTCGGTAGCATACGTGCCGACAGCTTGTCTCGTTTGCACTGTCAATAGTAAACCTTGCCATTGAGACAGATATGTCAGTAGTCTGTCATATCAACATACGGGGGAACCAGGTCTTATCCACTTTGCAGCAAAGCCATAAGATTGTGGGAGGGTGATCTCCACTAGCCGTCTTCTGGTGGCAATGCACATTCCAGCAAGGTCCAACATTCTAGTGGACAGGCTAAGCAGGTCTATCCTGATGCCTTACGAGTGGTCTCTGAATCCTTCTGTAATGAAACGGATCTTTGAAAGTGGAGTCAGCCTTGCTGCAATCTCTTCGCCTCTCCTTTCAAGGCGAGGTGCAGTGAGTTTTTTGCACGGAGTCTCCCCCCTCTGCGAGAGCCCCCGAGAGATGCTCTAGTTCATGCTTGGCCCCCCCTGTCTTCTCTATGATTATGCTCCTTCCCCCCTGATTTCAAAATTAGTCCAGAAAGCACAATGGCTGGGGAGGTCAGTCGTTGTCATTGCCCCCTTTTGGCCTCACCAAGTGTGTTTGTCTTCTCACTGGTCTCATGCCATGCGTCATCCCTGGATGTTGGATCCGGTTCCGGATCTGATTTCACATTTCTCAGGGATCCTGCACCCAGATCTGGTCACTCTGAAGCTCGCTGCTTGGCTGCTCCAGTTCCCATGATAGTTAGGACTCTTGGGTTATTTTCTCCGATTAAGAAGATTTTGGTAGCAGTGCTTAGATCTTCCATGTGGAAGGATTATTCCAGTAAATGGAAGCGTTTCTCAATTTGGGCGGCAGAACAGGATTTGGATATTTTCACCACTCTGGTTCCTGTTATCTTGGAGTTTCTGGCAAGCATTTTTCAGCAGGGTGCCATTTTTTCTGTAATTTAAGTTCAGTTGTCAGTGATTTCTAATTTCCATATAGGGGATAATTCGGCTTCTCTAGCCTCTTCTAAACTCTGCAAAGCCTTTCTAAAAGGGTATATTTCTTAGACCACCGATCAAGGACCCTACTCCTCCTTGGTACCTAACCTTGGTCCTGCAAGCCTTGGATTCCTCCCCCTTTGAACCTGCCGCTTCGGTGGATCTACAATTCCTGTCTTGGAAGACAGCCTTCCTGATTGGTATTACTTAAGCTAAGAGGTTGTCTGAGCTTCAGGCCTCATCGATTAAGCCACCTTACATGATTTTCCATAAAGACCGTTTCTTTGCCCACTAACTCAACCCTTCCTTTTTGCCTAAAATGGCCTCGGAATCGAACATCAATCAGGTTGTCAACTTCCCTGTCTTCTTTCATGTCAGAATAAGGGAGAGTACAAGTTGCATCTGTTGAATGTCCATAGACAATTATGTTTTTACTTGCACAGAACAAAGGCTTTTCACAAGTCTGATCAACTTTTCGTTTCCTCCCCTAAGCCCTTCTTAGGGAAGCCTGTATCTAAGGTCACCATTACTCGTTCGATTTCTCATTGTATACTCATGGCATATTCAGCAAAGGGTGTGCCTCTGCCAGGTCAGATTAAGGCGCATTCTACTAGATCTCTGGCTACTTCAGCCGCATTTTTGGTCCAGAGTTTCCTTAAATGACATTCATTTTGTGTCAAGCAGGGCATCTTCACATACTTTGATCTCCCATTGCAGGATGAATCTTCTCTCCAGAAGTAGGGCATCCTTTGGCTCCACTGGCTTGTGAAATATCCTTCCTTGACAGCCTCCCAGGTGTTTGGTAGCTGGGGACTCTGTCCCAGAGGTTGAAGACCAAATGAAGACGACGTCAGATAAAGAAGTTATGTGCTCACCATAACATACCATCTGAGTTGCATCTCTTCATTTTTCTTCAACTGCCCCTCCCTCCTTCCCCCTGCCTCATATGGACTGTGTGGTGGTCTGGCTGGATTAGACATGACCCTTTCCTTGGCATAAACGTTTTTTTTCTGTTGATTTCTATCAGAACTTTTGTGTCAGGAGGTAAGATATTTTGTCAGGTTAGGTTGCTGTGTGTGTGGGGGGGACAGCAAACTCGATCTGAAGGGAGGAAGTAGATGGGCATTATGGGTAGGGGAGGAGCTTGGAGTTCTGAACAGATGCTGGAGAACTTTGTCACAGTTGGATCCATGTTCCACAGGTTGAAGACAAATGAACAGCAACAACTTAGATGGAACGTTATGGTGAGTACATAACTTCCTTTTTTAATGTATTCATCTAAACTTTCACTTGTTTTGACCACATTCCTTTACATCTTTACAGTTTTTCTTCCAGAGTTGTGATCCTTCTTCCCTCTGCCATCTCCCTTTGTTCTCCATCAGTGTGCTGCAACATGGGGCTTTCCGATGTCTGTTCTAGCTGCACTTGTTACTTTTTTTGTTTGCCTGGTGGATTTCTGCCTAACTTTTTCTTGTAGTCATGAAATAATTTCTGCTCAGTTTTTCATGTGACTAGCCTTTTTTATTGGCATTTCTCATGATTTTTTAGGTCTTCCCACTCGTCACATTATTTCAAGTAGTCATCTCAGTTGCCACCATACTGGAAGTCTGTTAAGTTTCTTATACTAACTTTCCACGTTGTCCTTTTGCTGATTTAACGGGACATCTTGTTGGCTGCTTGCACATCAGTGTCTGTGTGTGCGTATGTATGTGTGTTTATATATACATATATATATATATATATATATATATATGTATGTATATATATATGTATGTATGAGACACTCTGATCTGTGTTGGCACCACTGCAAGTGCTACCATTTTTTTTATTTTCCTCTAATCCTAGAATGTTAACTGAGGTGCTAGCCCTTGTAAAGGAGTTGCTGCAGGAGAAAGAATGTCATTTATTCTCATGCTTGAACTTGTGGTCCTGTTGAAGGGCTCATGTAGTGTCTTGGGAATGGTCATTTGAGTGGCTGCAGTCTCCCGATAGGTCACCATAAGCTGAAAAAAGTCTGTGATTCCCAGTGTCTGATAGTGTCTCTGGAGATGTTCTTTGTGTTTCACTGTTGCAGTCATCACATTTGGGTTATCTGCCTGCAGGTAGCCCTCAGCTGGCCTGAATACCAGAGTCTTAGATTCCTACGTCGGATGCTGTATCATCTTCTTCTATGACGTCAGGTTGTCAGGGGTATAAAACATGCAGCTGACACCATTACATCAGTCTTCCTTGCCGTGTGGTGCCCGAAGCAGTTAGCAAGTGCTGGTCAGCCGACTCCTGAATTTTTCGTTTTCGAGTTTCAAAACCGAAGTCTTTAAAAAAGCTAAGTTCCCCATTGGGGATCCTTTTTCTTGCTCTTAACCGATGTCAGTAAAAATTAACAATTGTCTTACCTGTGGAAAGCAAATACCTCATAAAGATTTCCATTCGTACTGCATTCCTTGCTTAGGCCCAGACCACGACATCCCTCACTGTCGATTTTGTGCCTTGTTCAACCCCCCTGAACTATTCGTCGTCTGGTTATATTTGCAGCAAATTATTTTGGTACTCTGTATAACTATCCAGAAATGGCTTCAGTAAGCCCTCAGACTACCGATATTTCAAAAAAAACATGAGGATAGACAGAGACAGACCACATAGGTCCAAAACTGTCAACAACACTTCTGTTAAGCTAGTCGCCATTCTGCCGGTACTCAGTGTGGCGCTTTTGCAGTCCCTGATACCTGCCACCTCAGATTTGCAAGCCTCTACTGAGACCCATTCGGAGTCTGGTATGCTGCAAGATACTTCTTCGACTATGGAACCTATAGATGTCTCTACCTTGGATGTGTCGGGAGCCGCTGTGCAGGCACCAGCTTCTGAGGGTGTATTCAGGCCTACAGACTTGCATTTTAAACCAACGCCATCTTCTTCATCCATGCCTAAAACTAGACCCATGCCTAGAAAACCAACATCCAAACCGTGCCTAGAAAACCAACGTCCAAACCGCAAGCTCAGGCCCATATGCCTAAAAAACAAATGCTTAGAATGGCTGAAGACCTTATTACCTTAATTAGGGGAAGCCAGCCTTCCCCCTCTGAGACCTAGAATTGGTTTTCCTTCTGATTCTTCTGATCAAGAATCTGATTTTTCTGTTTCTTCAGATTACCAGGATTTGCCCTTGTCTACCTATGAGGATTCTGATGCAGAGGATTCCATTTCCTCTGCTTCCCTTCCAGAAGATTTTTTCTTTTGGTGAAACCTTGCACACTCTTGGGCAGCATTTCTGCTGGGAAAGCCAGGATTACTCTGACTCCAAAAATAGGATTAGGGAATTCTTACTCCTTCCTCAACACAGGCCTTTAGCTATCCCACCTGTTGTGGACATTGTAGATGATGCTTTCTTGGAATCTACCTTTCCTCAGACAGTTTACCTCCAGCTCCCAGAAAACCTGACCGGTATTAGAGTACCTGACTCACAAGTTCCTTTTCAAGAATCCTACTGTGGATCCAGAGACCGTTTCCCAAGGACCAAAGGGCGTTAAGGCTACTGCTGCCAAAAACCCTACCCCTTCTGATATTCTACAGCCTTGGACAGATGGGGTAGGAAGGTATATACTTATGCTACTTTGGCCATTAGGGCTTTAAATTGCCAGTTTCATATGTTAAAATACCAGCAGCATATTATGGGACTACTTAAACAGAAAATGATGTTGATTCCTGACCATGCTGAACACAAAGAATTAGAGGATTTAATGCATTCTACAGAGCAAGTTGGTAAACATACTTTGCAATATGGATGTTCTTTGTGTTTCACTGTTGCAGTCATCACATTTGGGTTATCTGCTTGCAGGTAGCCCTCAGTCTGCCTCATTATCAAAGTCCTGGGTCCTGCGTCGGTTGCTGTCTCATCTTCCATGACGTCAGGTAGTCAGGGGTATAAAGCGTGAAGCCGACACCATTACATCAGTCTTTCTTGCCGCACGGTGCCCGAAGCAGTTTGCAAGTGCTGGTCAGCCGACTACTGAAATTTTCGTTTTTGAGTTTCAAATCCGAAGTCTTCAACAAAGCTAAGTACCCTGTTGGAGAAACTTTTTCTTGCTCTAAACCGATGTCAGTAAAAGTTAACAATTGTATTTCTTGTGGAAAGCAAATATCTCAAAGATTTCCATTCGTACTGCAGTCCTTGCTTAGGCCCAGACCACGAAGTCCCTCGATGTCGGTTTTTGTACTCTATTCAATTATCCAGAAATGGCTTTGGTAAGCCACCAGACTACTGATATTCTGAAAAAATGCAAAGATAAAGACAGAGACAGGCCACGTAGGTTCAAAGCTGCCAACAACGCTTCCGTTAAGCTAGTTGCCAGTTCACCTTTACTCATTGAAGCGCTTTTGCAGCTCCTGATATCCACTACTTCAGATTCGCAGGCCTCTACCGAGACCCATTTGGAGTCCGGTATGCCACGAGATGCTTTTTCAACTGTGGAACCTGCGGATGTCTCTACCTTGGATGGGTCCGGAGCTGCTTTGCAGGCACCGGCTTCTGACTGCGTATTCAGGCCTACTGACTTGCATAGTAAACCAACACCATCTTCTTCTTCAAGGCCTAAATCTCAATCCACGACTAGAAAACTGATGCCCAGACCACATGATCAGGCCCCTATGCCTAAAAAGCAAATACGAATGGCTGAAGACCTTATTACTTTAATCAGGGGAAGCCACCCTTCACCCTCTAAGAGACCTAGAACTGATTTTCCTTCTGATCAGGATTCTGAAATTTCTGTTTTTTCTGATGACCAAGAGTTGCCCTTATCTGCTTATGAGGATTCTGATGCAGAGGACTCCATTCCCTCTGCTTCCCCTCCAGAGGATTTCTCTTTTGGTGATACTTTGCATACTCTTAGGGAGCATTTCTGCTGGGAAAGCCAGGATTACTCTGACTCAAAAAAGAGGCTTAGAGAATTCTTACTACTACCTCAACACAGACCTTAAGCTATTCCTCCTGTACTGGACATTGTAGATGATGCCTTCTTGGAATCTAGCCTGGCCCCTGACACTTTACCCCCGACTCCCAGAAAACCTGACTCTCACAAGTTCCTCTCTAAAATTCCTACTGTGGATCCGGAGACCATTTCACAAAGACCCAAAGGCATTAAGGTTACTACTGCCAAAAACCCTATCCCCTCTGATAGAGATTCCAGGGCCCTGGACAGATGGGGTAAAAAGGTTTACACTTCTGCAACTTTGGCCATTAGGGCCTTAAACTGCCAGTTTCATATGTTAAAGTATCAGCAGCATATTATTGGACTGCTTAAACAGAAAATGATGATTATTCCTGACTGTGCTGAAAATAAAGAATTACAGGATTTAATGCATTCTGCTGAACAAGTTGGAAAACATAATTTGCAATGTGGTTTTTATTCATTAGAGGCATCTTGCAGGGCTGCTGTCAACTGGGTCTGTACTTAGAAGACATGCTTGGCTTAAGGAGCAAATTTTGCCAGATCATGTTAAAGTTAAATTACTGGATGCTCCCTTAAAGCAAGACCGCCTGTTTGGCAACCAAGCAGAACTACTTAAAAAGATGGAAGAAAAAGCTAAATCTGTGCAAACTGTTAAAGATTTCCTGCAAGTATAGCTTCCCAGATTTAGTAGGCACTGGCCTTCTAAGAACTGGTCCTTTCCTGCCTCTTCCAGGCCTTCTCAGTCCAAACCCAGAACCAGCAGACCACCCAAGCCTCAGTCGCAAGGTAATCACAGGCCTAAGCAGTGGGGGGCTCCCACTTCCAAAGCTGGAAGTAGTAAGACACCCCCCTATGGTAAACTGGCACAATGTCTTAACTTTAAACCTTCCAAGCCCTGCTCAACTGACTTTTCCTTTAGGGGTAAAGATCGCCCTGCATGCAAAAAAACTGGGAGCTCATTACCAAAGATAAATCCACTTCCAGTCCTTACCAACCCCAAACGGTTGTCCAGACTTACCCCCCAAATCAGTAGACAGAGGCTCAAAAGCAGATTCTCTTTAATAAGCATCAAGGCTATTCAACCTATCCCAGAATAAGAATGGGGGCAAGGCTTTTACTCAAGAGTTTTCCTGGTTCCCAGAAAAGACAATTCCTGGCGACCTATCCTGAACACCTTTTTGTTAATCCCAAAATTCAAAATGCTAACTCTTCATCAGCTGCTTCCCATGCTAGGCAACACTAGATTTAAAGGAAGCCTACCTGCACGTCCCAACCAGGGAATCTTGCAGAAGATAACTATGCTTTAGAGCAGGCTACATGCACTATCAGTTCTCTGCACTGCCCTTTGACGTTTCTACTGTGCCCAGGGTAATCACAAAGTACGTAGCTCCAGTCATTGCATTTTGCAGGCAAAGAAATGTTCAAATACCCATACCTGGACTATTGTTTAATTCAGGCAGAAAGCCAGGGCATACTATTAAAGCTGGCATTTGTGATGAAACTATCTTCATGGGGTACACTATAAACAAAAAAAAATCACATCATCTACCCTGCCAACAAATTGTATTGCTGGGAGCAAGCTTGAATGCAACTTCCCAGATGGGCCTACCTCACGCCAGAGAAACAAGTTTATTTGACAGCCTACTTCAAACTACTTGCCACAAAGACCCAGCTATCTGCAAGGAAAATTCTGCAAGCCCTGGGGTTCATGGCCTCTTGCATTCTACTAATTCCATATGCAAGACTGCATATGAGGAAACTACAATGGTTTCTAAAAAGCCTATGGTGGCAACATTCTCAGGACCTAGAATCAATGATTTCTATCATCCCTTGTCTAAAGAACAGAGTTCCTTTTGTGTGCAGAGGCCTGCCACCACAACAAGGGACTGCCATTCACTCTACCCCCTGCCGCCCAAACCCTAACAGATGCATCAGACTATGCATGGGGGCTCACTTGGCAGGGCAGTGCATTCAGGGCAAATGGAACCAGAGTCAAATGCACCTGCATATCAATCAAAAAGAAATGTTAGCTGTACAGAATGCTTTCACAGCCTTCAGGGACCACATTCTTCCAGGACAATTATTTGTAAAGACAGACAACACCACTGTTATTTGGTACATAAACAAGCAGGGGGAACCCACTCATACCCTCTCTGCAGACTAGCCATGGTTCTGTGGAACACAGCCTTGAGCTACCAAGTGCACCTACAGGCTCATTTCCTGCCAGACAAGCGAAATACACTAGCAGACGATCTAAGCAGAAATCTCATGGACCCACACTAGTGGAAACTGGAACCAGATATTCAACATTGTGAGAAGCAAGTGGGGGGAGCCCAGAGATGGACCTGTTTGCCTCCCCTCAGAACTACCAATTGAACAAATTTTGCCCAAGGACTCCCCACAGACAAGCTTGGAAAGTTTAATGCTCTGTCCTATGCCTTTCCCCCTCTGCCTCTCCTCTCCAAGGTGCTACTAAAGATTAAACAGGGCATACCAAGGACAATACTGATTGCACCAGACTGGCAACTCCAACACTGGTTCCCCCTCTTGCGCAGACTGTCACTGCTGGAACCATGGCACCTGCCTTAGACCCCTGCCCTGCTGTCCTAGCAGGTGGGCCAGATTCTGCACCCACAGCTTCAAAACCTGAACCTTGCAGCCTGGCTAATTACCTGATATCTCAGTTACCATCCCTCAGTAAGCAAGTGATAGATGTCATTCTGGAGGCAAGTAGGCCTAGTACTAGAAGATCCTATGTTGAAAAATGGAAAAGATTCTGTTCCTGGAGCCAGACTCAGGGGCTGGGCACAACAGTGCCCAATTTACCGCACATTCTTCAATACTTAACTGAGATGCTTCACAAGGGCCTTTCCTTCCATCAAAATTCATGCCTCTGCCATTTCAGCACATTATAATACAGAGCCACCCCTCTTCTCTCATCCACTGCTGAAGCAATTCTTCAGAGGGGCCAAAAACTTAACACCACACAGGAGAAGCCCCTACTCTAGCCTGGGACCTTAACTTTGTATTGGAAAAGCTCACTCTACCTCCCTTTGAGGCAGAGTTGAAATTCCTTTCTTGGAAAACAGTCTTTCTTCTAGCCATCACTTTGGCAAGAAGGATGTCTGAATTACAGGCAGTCATGGAAGTGGAGCCTTTCATCATCTTTCATGCGGACAGGGTGTCCCCTCAGGACCCACTCCTTCCTTAATGTCCAAGGTGGTATCCGGTGTGGCCCTTAATCAGTCCATTCATTTGCCAAACTTATTTTCTAATCCACAGAGCAAAGGGGAACGAATACTGCACTCCTTGGATGTGCACAGACAACTTAGATTTTAATTGGACAGGACTAAGCCTCTCAGGACATCTGAACAGCTGCTGGTTGCATTTGCTGCAGGGGCAGAGAGGAAGGCCATCTCAAAGCAAACCATTTCTAAATGGATAGTCCATTGCATTCATTTCTGCTATAAGCACCATAGAAAACCTACCCCACAGGGGATACGATCACATTCCACCAGGGCTGCATTTACCTCTACAGCCTTTCTCAGAGGAGTCCCTACCAGGGACATCCTAGAAGCTCCTACCTGGAGTTCTGTACATACCTTCACCAAGCATTACCACCTGCCATTTTTTTCTAAATCCAGAGCTGGCTTTGTCACTGCAGTCTTGCAGGACCTTATAGTTGGTCCTACAGAACTCTGGAGGGATAGATTCCTATCTCAGAGACTTACCATACTCTGGAGGGATAGATTCCTATCTCAGAGACTTACCATACTCTTGAACAATGTTTCTATCTGTATCAAACAAAGCTCCTCATTAGCATTCTTCAAGAAAAATCTTAATTGGATGGGAGATGGGATATTCACCCCAGGGATCACTTCTGTGGCTCTGCTTGACAGGGGCACAGGAAAATAATTTTCTTGGGTGGCAAAAGCCAGGGTACCGTTTGGCTAGGCTTATAGGCCCTAGGGCCAGTAGCCTAGTTACCTACCTATAAATCTAATGCCATCTAACTGCCTCCTCCCTTCCTTAGCTTTGGGAATCTACCCAAATGTGATGACTGCAAGAGTGAAACACGAAGAACATAGTACAGTTGTGTACACTTACCACATAAATGTAGATGTTAGAGTGTATTCACTGTTGCAGTCCTGGTTACCCTTCCTCCAGCCCCCTGAATTCTCTTGGCTCTACCTTTCCTTCTTGTTTGGTGTATTTAAGCTTTCTGGTATATTTGCTTTTTGATGGAGGTGTAGCATAACATATAATTGCTTCCTGTCTAGTCTAAACACTTTTTTGGTAATCCCAAAATTCAAGATGCTAACACTTCAACAGCTGTTTCCTATGCTAGGCAAAGACGCCTTGTTGGCAACCTTAGACTTGAAGGAAGCTTACCTGCACATTCCAATAAGGGAATCTTGCAGGAAATACCTACGCTTCAGGGCAAGCTCCATGCACTTTCAGTTCTCTGCACTTCCCTTTGGCATATCTACTGCGCCCATGGTATTCACATTTTGCAGGCAGAGAAATATTCAAATATACTCATACTTGGGACGATTGTCTGATTTAGGCAGAAAGCCAGGAATTGCTATTAAAACATCTGGCATTTGTAAAGAAACTTCTAAACTTATTGGGGTACACCATAAACAAAAAGTAATTTCACCTAGTACCCTGCCAACAGTACCCTAGTACCCTGATGGTTTTGCTACTGCAGTCTTGCAGGGCTTAATAGCCAGCCCTAATGCTCTCTAACTTCCTCCTTCCTTCCTTAGCTTTGGGAATCAACCCAAATGTTATGACTGCAACAGTGAAACACGAAGAACATAGTAAAGTTGTGCACACTTACCATAAATGTAGATGTTTGAGTGTATTCACTTTTGCAGTCCTGGTTACCATCCCTCCAGCCCCCTGACTTCTCTTGGCTCTACCTTTCCTTCTTCTTTGGTGTATTTAAGCTTTCTGGTATATTTGTTTTTTAATGGAGGTATACCATAACATAAATTGCTTCCCATTGTGGGAGCACCTGACATCTGCGGCAAGAAAAACTGATGTAATGGCGTTGGCTGCATATTTTATACCCCTGATGACCTGACGTCATGGAAGAAGAGACAGCATCCAAAGCAGGAATCCAAAACTCTGGTATTCAGGCCAGCTGAGGGCTCCCTGCAAGCAGATAACCCAAATGTGATGACTGCAACAGTGAATACACTCGAACATCTACATTTATGGTAAGTGTACACAACTGTACTTTTTCAGATGTTCAACAAATACTGCCTTCCTGGCATATGGGTAGATATGCTTTTCTACCTTCCCTCTTGCAGTATGTTAAAGCTGACAACTCCTCCCATTGCTGTTTGTGAATGAGAAGGGCCAGGACAGCCCTTCATACTCTGAAGACCCATTGAGTTTTCTTATACCGTAGTCCAAGAATGATGATGTTGATTTTTTACCTTTCCTTCTGGAGATTCCAGCTGCAGAGCTCAGGTAAGAAACTCGCTTGGGGGTTTATTTCATCGTTCCTTTTATATATGTGCTTGAATGGTGTATTTTGCTGTTTTTACTTTTTTTTCTGATTGAGAAATTTTGTATATGCTTCTGTTTTTACTTTGCCTAGCACAGTATAGCCTATTGATTAAGCATTTTTAGTTTTAACTGGTAATTACTGATAATGACATATGTACATTGAGTAGAATTACAGCATTTTAAATTATTTTTTTGTTTAAATTGCACTTTTGGCACATTTTTGTATGTTGAAAATTGTCATGTCTGTTATAATTTATTTGTGGTCTAATACTGTTTTAGCCTGTAACAGTTCATTTTCACTGAAACTAGTGTGCTTACATTTTACAGAATTGGAGGACTTTTGTGCATATATTTTGTGCGTGGAGCTGTTACTGCAACTATCGTTTGAGACTGTCTAAAAAAAGTTTAACAATTTTTGGGTATGCTCTGCCTCGCCTGGCCTCCAAGCCCTTTGTATATGGTCCCTGCTTCATAGTATCCATTGACATTTGCTAATAAGGCCATGTCTTATTTTTACCTAGCCCCTCAAGATTAACAAGGCAAATGGCTAGAATCTCATGGAAAGAAACTGACAGTCGAGCACTGTAGATTTTAAAGTTGTTAACTATCTGTGTTTTCTGTGGAAATTGGTGTTGAGATGCATGTGCAGTTTAGACAAATTTGCTGCACCATTGTCTGCAGAGCAGAAGGTCTATATTAAAGATATTTGCTTCCAGTGTTTCTCAGGTGTCAAAAGATGCTCCAAAAAGTTCTTTGGGGGGGGGGGGCAGATACTGTTTCTAGAAATGCAGCATTGTCAATGGTGATTAGGAAGTATGCGGGTTGCACTCCCAGAATTTTTCTGATGAGTTCGTGTAATTACGAATGCTGCTCTTGTCTGATTGTGTTTGTTGCAGCAGCTAATCAGATCCTTAAACACTGGGATGACAGAGGTAAATGGATGCAAAGAATATTCAAAAGGTTTCATATTCCTCAGTTCTCTTCCTTTAAGCAAGATAATTTTCAGTGGCCTAACCAGCAGAAGTTCTATCCAAACTAAATTCAAGGCAATAAAAGGAAGTGGCACAATGACAACTCTGCCACACCTAACAAGAGGGGTTCCTTTCATAGGTTCATAGGTAGGTACTAGGCTATTGTCCCTAGGGCCCATATAAGCCTAGCCAAAAAGGTACCCTGGCTTTCACCACCCAAGAAAATTATTTTCCTGTGCCCATGTCGAGCAGAGCCACAGAAGTGATACTCTGGGTGAATTTCCAATTTCCCATCCAATCACCAAGATTTTTCTTGAGTGCTGATGAGGAGCTCTGACATAGATAAGGTAGTCTGTTCCAGAGTATGGGAAGTCTCTGGGACAGGAATCTATCCCTCCAGCATGTTCTGTTTATTTTGGTGACAAGGTTTAGGTCCCTACAGCGTGTAGCTTGGAGGGATTGGGATTTCTTTAAGTGGAGCATGTCCAACAGCTCTGGGTTTGACATAGCTTTGTATGTTAGGCAGAGATTGCCTCTGGTAGGCTTAGGCGCGACGGAGTAAAGCTGGAGTTTTTTTAGACCATCTGCGTAGGGCATCTGTTTGAGCCTTGTAATCCTCTTTGTGAGGTATTTCTGTGGCCTCTCCAGTTGTAGATGTCTTGAGGTACGTACTAAAAGGAGTGCTGTACTCTATAATGGGTCTAATGAGTGATGAGTAGAGGGGAACAGTGACCTCTTTTTTTTTTTTTTTTTTTTTTTTCTGGATGAGAAACCTTTTGTGATGAGGTGTGCAACGTAGAAGGATTTCCTGACCACTGTGGCGATGTGATTATTAAAGGAGAGACTACTGTGTCCACCTGTGTCCCAAGGTCTCATCACACTTTCGGTGTTAAGTAGACTACCACCTATGTGGTAGTTCATGGGTACAGAGTTTTTACCAAAGGGGATGACAGTGCACTTTTTGGCATTGAGGCCCTTTTGTAGGATGTCCACATCGTTAGGAGTTTCGATTATGGTTCCCAGTTTGCAGTCATCTGCAAACTTCGTTGGCCAAAGACCTTCTGTGTTCTACTGTACTTAAGAGAAGTAGATACCAAACAGGAGAGGACCCAGGACTGAATCCGGTGGTACTCCACTTGTCACTGGTTTGAAGTCGGATTTAGAGTCTGCTACTTTCACAGTGTGGGTTCTGTACGTGAGCCAGTTGGCAACCCATCTTGTGAGACAGGGATTTATACCTTGTTTAGTGAGTTTATCTATAATTAGAGTGGGGGATGGTGTTGAAAGCCTTGGCGAGATCTAGATAAGCTGTGTGAACCACCTTACCCTCATCTATGGCTTTGGTGACTACTTCAAAGAAGTCTTATCAGGTTTAGGAGACGTGATCTGCCTTTTACAAAATCAAACTGGATGGGGTCCAGAGTTTGGAGATTACCAATGTCTTTGTTTGAGCTCCTTGATTATACGTTCCATGGCCTTGCAGACCAGGCTCGTCAGGCTAATAGGGCGGTAGTTCCTGGGGTCCATCGTGGCTCCCCCTTTATGGAGTGGGATAACCGTTGTGGTGTGCCATTCATTGGGCACAAAGCCTGAGGTGAGGCTATTGAACATAGTACTTAAGTGGGGTGCCAGTTTGTTCTGTAGTTCATGTAGAACGCAGCGTGGGATATTGTCAGGTCCCATGGATGCTATGTTCTTGGATTTGGAGAGTTTTTTTTTTACCTGTGCAGCCGTGATTACAGGAACTTTGCATTCTTCCGGTATAGAGATGGGCCCTCTAGGGGTGAGGGGGGAGGTAAAGTTAACACTGAGCCTATCTGCCAGGGTGTTGGCAATATCAGTTGATTCTGTATATTTAGTGCCATTGTGCTGTAACTCAGAGCAGATCTGAGTGTTGCCATTGAGATTCTTGACATAGCTATAGAATGCTTTGTGGTTGTCTTTAGAGTCAGTGGCAATTTTGTTTTCGTAATTAGCTTTGGTGGATTTTGAGGGATCTTAGCTTCTTACTGAGGCTGACCAGGGTGCTCCTCCAGTCATGGGATTTTACTCTTTTTTTGCAACAGTTTTTCTTCTGCTGTAGAGTTTGTTTATGACAGAGGACCACCAGATTGGCTTCCTTTTTTGGAGGATAGCATCTTGGTTCTGTTAGGGATAGCACGATCCATGCACTCTTGTAAGTGCTTATAAAGTGCATTTGTGTAGGAGTCACCAGTTGTACCTCTATTGTCCGTCTGCATGGGTGTCATGAAGTTTGCCACTTCTGTCTTAAGAACTGTGAAGTTGGCTTTGGAGAATTTTTTTACGGTGGTTTCCCTAATGGGGGGTAGGGTGGGATGTGGCTGTCTAGGGTGATTAGCTTGTGTTCGGATCTGACCAACGAGGAATTGACTTCTGGTGTGGAACACAAGTCGCCCATGTTGGTAATGACCAGGTCTAGGATAGTGCTGCCCTTGGTGGGGGTGTGAATAAGTTGATCCAAGGCATTGGAATTTATGAATTCCAGAAAACGTTGAGGAAAAGTTTGTACATGAGTACCATCCTTTCCTAGAAAGGATAACCCCCTCTCCAACGTATGGCTATGCCAAGGCATGACACCCATCTTTATCAAGTCACCTGTTGGGTCCATCATCTCTTAAGTTCTCAACAAGGTGGCCTAGCCATCAATGGTTTCCAACAGATGTGTGCTAACATTGTTGGCAGGGGTTTCAGATGGAAGTGAAAAGATCTACGGCCTCTGTTCAAGGGGATGTTCTTTGTGTTTCACTTTTGCAGCCATTACATTTAGGTAATCTGCTTGCAGATCGCCCTCAGTCGGCCTGATTAACAAGGTCTTGGGTCCTGCATCGGTTGCTGTTCCTTCTTCCATGACGTCAGGTCTTCAGGGTTATAAAACATGCAGCCGACGCCATTACATCAGTCTTTCTTATCGTGCAGTGCCCGACGCAGAAGCAGTTCGCAAGTGCCAGTCGGCAGACTCCTGAAATTTTCATTTTCAAGTTTGAGAACCAAAGTCTTCAACTAAAAGCTAAGTACCCCGTTGGGGAAACTTTTTCTTGCTCCTTACCGATGTCAGTAAAAGTTAATTGCATTACTTGTGGAAAGCAAATACCTCATAAAGATTTTCATTTGTACTGTATTCCTTGCCTAGGCCCTGACCACGAAGTACCTTGCTGTCGGTTTTGTGCTTTATGTAATTGGCACACTATCCATCGTCTGTATATTTCTCTAAATACTTCAGTTCTCGGATTAATTATTCAGAAATGTCGTCTGTTAGCCATCTGACTACCGGGATTCCGAAAAAATGCAAAGATAAAAGCAGACAGACCGCCGAGGTCCAAAACTGCCGATGATGCTTATCTTAATCCAGTCGCCAGTTTGCCGGTACTCTGAGAGGCCCTTTTGCAGCCCCTGATACCCGCTACTTCTGATTCGCATGCCCCTACTGAGACCCATTCGGAGTCCGGTCGGTATGCCGCGAGATACTTCAACTATGGAACCCGCGGATGTCTCTACCTTGGATGGGTCCAGAGCCATTGTGCAGGCAACTGCTTCTGAGGGTGCATTCAGACCTACGGGCTTGGCATATTAAATAGACGCCTCCTTCATTACTAAGGCCTAAATCTCGATCCATGTCTAAAAAAAAGATGCCCAGGCCACATGCTTAGGCCTCTATGCCTAAAAAACAAATGATAAAAGTGGCTGAAGATCTAATAACTCTAATCAGGAGTAGCCAACCCCCCCCCCCTTCTATGAGGCTTGGGGCTGAGCTTGACTATGAATCTTCTGATCAGGATTCTAGTTTTTTCTGACTCTTCTGATGACCTGGATTTGTCCTTGCCTACTTATGAGAATTCTGATGCAGAGGATTCTATTCCCTCTGCTTCCCCTCCTAAGGATTTTTCTTTTGGAGAAATCTTACATACTCTAAGGGAACATTTTCACTAGGAAAGCCAGGTATTTTCTGATTCAAAAAAGAGGCTTAGGGATTTCCTTCTCCTACCTCAGTATAGGCCTTTGCCTATTCCTCCTGTACTAGACATTGTTGATGCTTTCTCAGAATCCAGTTTGGCCCCTGATTCCCTGCCTCCTGCTCCCAGTAAACCTGACAGATACTACAGGGTCCCAGTCCCACAAGTTCCTTTTCAAAAATCCTATTGCAGATCCAGAGACTATTTTACATGGGCCCAAGGGCATTAAGGCTTCTACTGCTAAAAATCATACCCCTTCTGCTAGAGACTCCAGGGCGCTGGATAGATGGGGTAAAAAGGTTTACACTTCAGCAACCTTGGCCATTAGAGCTTTAAACTGCCAATTTCATATGTTAAAATATCAGCAACGTTATTGGACTGCTTAAACAGAAAATTATGTTGATTCCTGACTCTGTGGAAAATAAAGACTTACAGGATTTAATGCATTCTGCTGGACAAGTTGGAAAACATACTTTGCAGTGTGGTTTTGATTCTTTAGAGGCCTCTTGCAGGGCTGCTGTTACTGGGTCTGTGCTTAGAAGGCATGCTTGGCTTAAGGAGCAATCTTTGCCTGATCATGTTAAAGCTAAATTGTTGGATGCTCCTTTAAATCAGGACCGCCTGTTTGGCAACAAGGCTGAAGAAGTTCTTAAAAAGATGGAAGATAAAGCTAAATCTATGCAAACTGTTAAAGATTTTTTTACAAGTTCAGCCTCCTAGATTTAGTAGGCACTGGTCCTCTAAGAATTGGTCTTTTCCAGTCCCTTCCAGGTCTTCTCAAGCCAAACTCAGACACTGCAAAAACCCCTGGTTTCAGTCCCAGGTGACTCTCAGAACTAAGCAGTGGGGAGCCTCCACTTCCAAGTCTAGGAATAAAAAGACCCCCCCCCCCCCATGGTAAATTGTCTTATTGACTTCCTTTTAAAATTTCCAAGCACTTTTGACTGCCCCTTTGGGGGAAAAGATTGCTCTTCATGCAAAGAACTGAGAACTCATTACCCAGGACAAATGGGTTTTAAATAGTGTCCCAGGGATACAGATTTCACTTCCACACATTGCTAACACCAAACGGGTAGCCGGACCTGCCCCAAATCAGTGGGCAGAGGCTCAAAAACAAGTACTTTCTCTCTTAAGCATGGGGATTATTGAACTGGTACCAGAAGAGGAAAAGGGACAACGTTTCTACTCGAGACTTTTCCTGGTACCCAGAAAAGACAAATCATGGCATCCTATCCTGGACCTGTGTGCGTTAAACACCTTTCTGGAGATTCCAAAATTCAAGATGCTGACTATTCACTTGCTTCCTATGCTAGGCAAAGACGCCTGGTTGGCAACACTAGATTTAAAAGAAGCATACCTGCACATCCCAATCAGGGAATTTTGCAGAAGATACCTATGCTTCAAAACAGGCTACACGCACTATCAGTTCTCTGCACTGCCCTTTGGCTTATCTACTGTGCCCAGGGTATTCACAAAGTGCCTAGCTCCAGTTATTGCATTTTGCAGGCAAAGAAGTATTTAAATAAACCCATACCTGGACGATTGTCTAATTCCGGCAGAAAGCCAGGACATACTTTTAAATCATCTGGCCTTTGTAAAAAGGGTTCTAACTTGTCTGTGGTACACCATAAATGAAAAGAAATCACAACTGGTACCCTGTAAACAAATTGCATTTCTGGGAGAAAGCTTGAATACAACTTCCCAGATGCTTACCTCACGACAGAAAAGCAAATTCATTTGACAGCCTCCTTCAAACAAGTGGCCACAAAAACCCTGCTATCTGCAAGACAAATACTGCAAGCCTTGGGGTTCATGGCCTCTTGCATTCTTGTAATTCCATATGCAAGACTGCATATGAGGAAACTACAGTGGTATCTAAAAAGTCTATGGAGTGAACATTTTCACAGCCCTAGAAACAGTGATTACTATCATACCTTGCGTACGCCTAGAGTTCCTTTGGTGGGCAGAGGCCTGCCACCAAAACAAGGGACTTCCTTTCACACCACCCCTCGCTGCCCAAAGCCTAACAACAGATGCATCAGACTATGCATGGGGGGCTCACCTGGCAGACAAGAGCATTCAGAGCAAATGGAACCCAAGTCAAATGCACCTGCATATCAATCAAAAAGAAATGCTAGTTGTACAGAATGCTCTGACAGCCTTCAAGGACTACATTCTTCCAGGACAACTAATGGTAAAGGCGGACAGCACTACGGTTATGTGGTACATAAATAAGCAGGGAGGTACACACTTAGCCCCTCTGCAGACTAGCCATGGCATTGTGTAGCACAGCCTTGAACTACCAAGTGCACCTACAAGCTCAATTCTTGCCAGGAAAATTAAATACACTGGCAGACGGACTAAGCAGAAACCTCATGGACCCACACGAGTGGAAACTTGAACCAAGGATTTTCAGCATGTTGACAAGCGAATGGGGGAGCCCAGATATAGACCTGTTTGCCTCTCCCCAGAACTACCAATTGGACAAATTTTGCACAAGGACTCCCCACAAACAAGGCTGGAAAGTGGATGCTCTGTCCTTCAGCTGGAAAAACATATCAGTCTATGCCTTCCCCCCACTGCCTCTGCTCTCCAAAGTACTACTAAAAGTCAAACAGGACAAACCAAGGATGAATTATATTGCTCCAGACTGGCCACGCCAACACTGGTACCCCCCCCCCCCCCCAGCGCAGTGCGTCACAGTTATCTCCATGGCACTTGCCTCAGACTCCTTCCCTGCTGTCTCAGCAGGAGAACCATCTTCTGCACCCTCAGCTTCCAACACTGAACCTTACAGCTTGGCTAATTACTTACTCTCCCTTACCATCCCTCTGCAAACCTGTGATGGATGTCATCTTAGAGGCAAGGAGGCCTAGTACTAGAAAATCTTATGCTGAAAAATGGAAAAGATTCTGTGCATGGAACCAATCTCAAGGGATGAGCACAGCAGCGCCCAATTTACCTCAGATTTTACAATACTTAACTGTGATGCTTCACAAGAGCCTGTCATTTTCCTCAATTAAAATCCACGCCTCAGCCATTTCAGCTCATTATAATACAGAACCTCCCCTCTTCTCTCATCCACTGCTCAAGCAGTTCCTCAGAGGGGCAAAAAATTTGAGACCACCCAGGAGAGCTCCAACTCCAGCCTGGGACCTTAACTTTGTATTGGAGAAACTCACTCTACCTCCTTTCGAGCCAGCTGTTACTGCAGACTTAAAATTTCTTTCTTGGAAAACAGCTTTCCTTTTAGCAATCACTTCCTCTAGAAGCGTATCTGATTACAGGCCTTTATGGCAGTGGAGCCTTTCATCATCTTTCATGCGGACAGGGTGTCACTCAGAACCAATCCATCCTTCATGCCCAAGGTGATATCCAGTGTGGCTCTTAATCAGCCCATTCATTTGCCAACCTTCTTTCCTAATCCACAGAACAAAGGGGAACGGATACTGAATTCCTTGGATGTGCACACACAAACTTAGATTTTACTTGGACAGGACTAAACCTCAAAGAAAATCTGAACAGCTGCTGGTAGCATTTACTGCAGGGGCAGAGGGGAAGGCTGTTTCAAAACAAACCATTTCTAAATGGATAAGCCATTGCTTTCATTTCTGCTGTAAGCACCATGGAAAACCTGTCCCCAGGGGATCAGACCTCACTCCACCAGGGCTGCATCTACTTCTACAGCCTTTCTCAGAGGCGTTCCTACCAGCGTCATCCTAGAAGCTGCTACCGGGAGTTCTGTACATACTTTCACCAAGCATTATCATTTGCCAGTGTTCTCTAAATCCAGAGCTGGCTTTGCCACTGCAGTCTTGCAGGGCCTTATAGCTGTCCCTAATGCTATCTAATCTCCACCTCCCAACCATAGCTTTGGGAATCTACCCAAATGTAATGACTGCAACAGTGAAACACGAAGAACATAGTACAGTTGTGTACACTTACCATAAATGTAGATGTTAGAGTGTATTCACTGTTGAAGTCCTGGTTACCCTCCCTCCTGCCCCCTAACTTCTTTTGGCTATACCTCTACTTTCCTTTACTGTGCTTAAAAGCCTTTTTGGTGTATTTGCTTTTTTGTTGGAGGTATACCTTTGTGTTTTTTTGTTTGCTTCCCATTAGGGGGGCACCTGACATCTAGGGCAAGAAAAACTGATGTAATGGCATCGGCTGCATGTTGTATACCCCTGACAACCTGACGTCGTGGAAGAAGGGACAGCAACTGACGCAGGACCCAAGACTTTGTTAATCAGGCTGACTGAGGGCATCCTGCAAGCAAATTACTCAAATGTAATGACTGCAACAGTGAATACACTCTAACATCTACATTTATGGTAAGTGTACACAACTGTACTTTCCTCATCTGTTGGACCAGCTCATATTCTCTAGCAGATGTTGGACTCTGGTATCACAGAACCGGTCCCTTCTGAAAGAATGAGAATTTTCTTGGTTCCCCAGTAGGGGCAGTTGGAGAGACTAGTGTGGGTCCTTTCTCTTTTGAATAAGTTTGTCAAGGTCCCCAAGTTCAGGATGCTCATCCTGCAGACATTGCTTCCTCTGTTTCTGGATCACTGCTTCATGGTGACCCTGGTCATGGCTGATGACTTTCTTCATATCCCCATTGCTCATCTCTTCAAGGGATATCTGAGATGTCCTTCAGGAATGCAACTGCAGTCCTGACATATGGGTTGTCCTGCCTCGGGCAGCCCTTCGGTTGGCCGGATTCCAAAGTCTGGGTCCGGCGTCGGCTGATGTCGCCTCTTCCCCGACGTCAGAGTGGCTGGGGTATAAAAGCATCAGCCGACGCCATCTTCCCCAGTCTTTCTTGCCGTGCGGTGCCCGAAGCAGAAGCAGTTCGCAAGTGCCGGTCGGCCAGCTCCTGTGTTTTCAGATACCGAAGTCATCAAAAAGCTAAGTACCCCGTTGGGGAACCTTTTCTTGCCTCAGCCAATGTCAGACAAAACTGAAAAAGTTAATAATGGTTTGTCTTGTGGTAAACAAATACCTCATAAGGACTTCCATTCTTACTGCCTTCCCTGCCTCGGCCCAGACCACGACGTCTCGGCCTGTGCTGCCTGTGCTTGCTTCAACAAGCGCACACTTAGGCGCCGGGCAGAATTTGCTGAAGACTTTTTTGGGGAAAATTACTCCTATATCATGCCGTCAGAACTTCCGACAGCACACGTTTCCAAAAAACGGAAGGACCGGGACCGACCTTCGCGGCCCGCGACTTCCACCGACACCACGCCTAAGCCTACCACGAGTGCATCGGTCTCTTCAGAGGCGGTAATTCAACCGCTCCAGGCCGACTACACCGCTTTACTGCACACTTTGGTCCCGGAGGTTTCCCCGGTGCCGGTTGTTGTTTTTCCTCCTGAAACAGAAGCCTAAGATTTGCCTGACACCATGCCGGTGGACAAAGTTACTCCAGCATGTGGGGCAGCTAGGCCTCCTGTGTCTATGTCCATCAAGGCCTACACACGTGCTAAAGCTGCCAGCCAGGCTAAGTCTCACCCTCCTAAATCTTTTTCTCAGACTCCCACCTCGGATAAACAGATTGACTTTAGCTGCAGATCTAATTTCTTTAATCAGGGGCTCTCAGGCTCATCCAGACAGAGGTTCTCAGCCGCCTTCAGACAAAAGGCCTGGGGTTGAGCAGACAGATGCCCTTTCTTCAGATGAAGCCTCTGGTGAGTCAGGCCTTTCAGATTCCCAGGAAGAACCCTTCCCGGCCTACGAGGATTCTGATGCAGATGAACCCATTCCCTCTGCCTCTCCTCTTGAGGATATTTCTTTCGGGGAAATTCTACACTCCATGAGAGAGCATTTTCAGTGGCAGGGCCAGGATTTCTCGGACTCCAGGAAAAGGCTTCGGACCTTCCTTAAGTTACCCCAGCACAGGCCTTTAGCTATTCCCCCAGTGTTAGATGTATTGGATGATGTGTACTCAAACTCCAGTAATTCTCCTGATTCTCTCCCTCCTGCTCCTGTCAAGCCTGACAGATATTACAGGGTTCCTGAAACTCATAAGCATCTCTTTAAGGCCCACTCTATTGATCTAGAAACTATTTCTCAGGGGCCCAAAGGAGTGGCCTCTTCCACGACCATGAATCCTTTGCCCGCAGACAGGGAAGCTAGGTCCCTGGAGAGGTGGGGTAAGAAAGTTTATACCTCTACCACCCTTGCCATGAGGGCTCTTAACTGTCTTTTTCATATGTTTCAGTATCAGGATTTTCTGATGGATGATTTGCAGAAAAAGTTAGCCTCTCCTGAGCCTTTAGATAGAAAGGCTTTGCAGGATTTGGTTCATAATACTCAGCAGGTTAGCAATCATTTTCTTCAGTGTGGTTATGATGCATTGGAAGCTTCATGTAGGGCAGCTATGACAGGGGCCGTTATACGTAGACATGCTTGGTTGAAAGAACAGTCATTGCCAGATCATGTTAAAGTAAAGCTTCTAGATGCACCTCTGGAAAAAGACAAGCTATTTGGTGCTAATGCACAGGGTGTGTTGAAATCAATTGAGGAAAAGGCTAAATCAGTACAAACAGTCAAAGATTTCCTCCAGGTTCAGCCACCAAGGTTCAGCAGAAATTGGCCTTCAAAGAATTGGTCCTTTCCAGACACTGACAAGTTTCAAAGGGGGAAAAAGCAGGCGTGCTCGAGGTAGAGGGCAATACCGAGGCTCCTACAGGGCCGCCAATGGCAACCAACTAATCAGAGAAGTGGCAGGGACTCCCACTGCTCCACAGGGACAATCACAATGACTTGCCTTTGACACCGCCGACCAAGGCTCAAAGAGAAGCTCCTTTAGGCGGAAAGTTATCCTTATTTTCAAAAAATTGGCACGTTTTTACAAAGGACGGATGGATTTTGAACATAATAGACAAAGGTTACTGGTTCCACTTCCATACCTTACCAACAAGACAAGGCATGCCAAACCTGCCACACAATCAAAGGGCAGAGGCACTCATACAAGTTTCAAAGCTGCTACAAATCAAAGCAATAGAAAAGGTTCCTCCTCAGGAACAAGGCCAGGGATTCTACTCAAGACTGTTCCTTGTTCCAAGAAAAGAAAAGGAATGGAGACCTATACTGGACTTGTCCGCTCTAAACACTTTCTCATTGTGCCAAAATTCAAAATGCTGACGTTACAGCAACTTCTTCCCATGCTGGGCAAGGGGTCTTGGCTGGTTACTCTGGACCTCAAGGAGGCATACCTGCTTGTTCCAATCAGAGACAGCTGCAGAAGATACCTCAGATTTCTTGCAGGGTCAGAGCATTATCAATTCTCAGCATTGCCTTTTGGCTTGTCTACTGCGCCCAGAGTATTCACAAAATGCCTGGCATCAGTAATTGCACATTGCAGACTTCAGGGGATACAAATATACCCTTATCTGGACGACTGCCTTATACAAGCGGACAGCCAGCAAGCCTTGATAAGATACTTGGACTATGTCATTCACTTACTACAGGCTTTGGGATACACAGTCAACATTCAAAAATCAAGACTTCTGCCATCCCAACAAATAATTTTTTTAGGAGCCAAACTGGACACAAATTCACAAATGGCTTTCCTCACAGAAGAAAAACAAGAACAATTACCAGATTAGTTCAAAAGCCTAGCAAAGCACACCCAGATGACTGCAAGGAAAATCCTGCATGCCCTGGGTTTCATGGCATCTTGCATTCTCCTGATTCCACTGGCAAGACTACACATGAGAAAACTACAATGGTACCTAAAAAGCCTATGGTCTCAACACAGCCACAACTTAGAAGCAATTATTCCACTTATTCCATGTCTACAAAAGGAATTTTTGTGGTGGGCACAAGCAAGCCAGCTAAACAAAGGCATGCCTTTCAACAAACCTCAAGCAAGCCAAACCATTACAACAGACGCCTCAGATCATGGATGGGGGGCGCACATGGATGGCAGATGCATTCAAGGGCAATGGGCTCCCCGGGAATTGCATCCGCACATCAGTCAAAAAGAGATGCTGGCAGTGATTCATGCAATCGAGGCCTTCAGAAAATTTCTTCAACAAGGTCATCTGCTAATAGACAGACAACACCACTGTTATGTGGTACATAAACAAGCAGGGAGGCACCCATTCTTACCCCCTTTGCAGACTAACGATGACTCTTTGGGAAAAGTCCCTGAAACTGAACATACAGTTGCAATCCCAGTTTGTTCCAGGCAAGGACAATGTTCTGGCGGACAGTCTAAGCAGAAACATTATGGACCCCCACGAATGGATGTTGCATCCAGACATTTTTTCACAAATAACTCATGCATGGGGAAGGCCGGACATAGACCTCTTTGCCTCACACCATAATCATCATCTGAAAAAGTTCTGCTCAAGGACTCACCATTCTCAAGCCTGGAGAATAGATGCTCTCTCCTTCAGCTGGAATTCTCTAACAATCTATGCATTCCCGCCTCTACCATTAATGACCAAGGTATTACTGAAGATCAAAGCAGAACAACCGAAAGGCATTTTGATAGCTCCAGACTGGCCAAGACAGCACTGGTACCCATTACTAAGGAGCATAATTCGCACCAAACCGTGGCCCCTGCCTCTATGGCCTCTGCTTATAACTCGGCACAATTACAGGACTGTTCATCCAAACCTGCAAACATTGCAACTGACAGTTTGGAGGGTTACATAACTTCTACCCATATTTCTCTCTCCAAAAAAGTTCAAGAGATCCTACTGGAAGCACGCAGGCCTTCCACCAGAAAAACTTATTTAGCCAAATGGAAGAGGTTCAACATCTGGAATGCCAACAAGGGTCAGGATGCATCAGTAATGAACATCCCACAGATTCTAGAATACTTGGCAGAAATGTTTCACAATGGCCTTTCATATTCTTCCATAAAAATACACGCTTCAGCAATTTCAGCAAAATACAACTGTGATCCACCTGTGTTTTCACATCCTTTGCTAAGACAGTTTCTAAGGGGGATAAAGAATATCAAACCTCCAAGAAAACCACCATTGCCTGCATGGGACCTCAGTTTTGTCTTGGAAAAATTAACTCTTCCACCTTTTGAGCCAGCAGCATCTTCAGAATTGCAATTTCTCTCCTGGAAAACAGTTTTCCTGTTGGCAATTACTTCAGCAAGAAGAGTCTCGGAGATGCAGGCCCTTATGGCAGTACCTCCATTTCTCATTTTTCATCAGGACAGAGTCTCTTTAAGAACCAATCCTTCTTTCATGCCAAAAGTGTTATCCAGGGTTTCTCTAAATCAAGCAATTCACCTTCCTACTTTCTTTCCCAATCCTCAAAATAAAGGAGAAAAACTTCTGCACACTTTGGACATACACAGACAATTGCGCTATTACTTGGATAGAACAAAGGCCAACAGAAAGTCTGACCAACTATTTGTAGCTTACGCTCCTGCAGTACAAGGGAAGGCAATTTCCAAACAAACAATTTCAAAATGGATTGGAAACTGCATCAGATTCTGCTACTCTTTCCATGGAAAAGGTGTGCCAGCCAATATCAGGCTACACTCCACCAGAGCTACAGCCACCTCCACAGCCTTTTTAAGAGGGGTGGCTACAAAGGACATTCTAGAAGCTGCTACATGGAGCTCCGTGCATACATTTTCCAAGCATTACAACCTGCCTTTATATTCCATATCCCGAGCAGGCTTTGCTTCTGCAGTCCTGCAGGGTATTTTAGCTACACCATCATTATCTTAGATCCTACCACCCCCAGCTTGGCTATGGTATTCAACCCATATGTCAGGACTGCAGTTGCATTCCTGAAGGACATAGTACAGTTTTGTACCTGCCATAAATGTAGATGTCCGATAGATATGCAACTGCAGTCAGGTTTTCCCTCCGTCCCCTCTGTAATTATCTTTTTGGGTCCACTCCCCCTTTTCATATTAGCTGGGGATAGTATTTATGGTGTATCTGTTTATTACTGTTGTGCATGTCTGGAATTTTATCCATTCTCTAAATTTAGCCTTCCTTGGAGGGCACCTGGCATCTGGGGCAAGAAACACTGAAGAAGATGGCGTCTGCTGATGCTTTTATACCCCAGCTGCTCTGACGGGGAAGAGGCGACATCAGCCGACACCGGACCCAGACTTTGGAATCTGGCCGGTCGAAGAGCTGCCTGAGGCAGGACAACCCATATGTCAGGACTGCAGTTGCATATCTATCGGACATCTACATTTATGGTAGGTACAAAACTGTACTTTTTGTTGTGTCTGGTTCACACTATCAGTTTTCGCTACTGCAAGTGTTTTCCAAATGCAGTTGAACTCCCCTGAAGTCATGTTTGACACCCTCACAAAGACTCGTCTTTCTGTGGTGCTTAATCAGTTTGAGTGTCTTTTTTTTTTTTTTGGCCTGTAGTCAAGGTCCTGTTTTACTAGACTGTTTCTGGAATTCTTCCAGAGGAATGATCCCAGTTGCCAGTGCTACCCTTCCTCAGACAAGTATTACAGTGCTGTAAAAATCAGTTGAGTATCAAACGAGGGCTTCCTTTTTTCCATTCTAATTGCAGTGCAGTTTGTCCACACATGCATTCATCTGACTTTACCTGGGGAACTTTGTCAATGGTGATGCATGAGCTAAACAGTTTTGTAGGCTTATGGGTGCACAGAAGCTCATCAATATTTAGTCGATGTTGTCCACGCCTTAAAAGTCTTTCGCCACCTTTGGACTCCAGGTCCTCTCCTGATGGTTACGAACATAATGTAGCCACAGTGAACATTGTACCTCAGACTAGGAGAAAAAGATCTTAATACAAATGCCAGTTAGCAGTGATGGCCTGGGTGCAGGCTTCTCAGTGTTGTCTCTTCAAGCATCCTACATCCTGTCAGAGCAGAACATTGTGGCAGGTAGACTGAGCAAATCCTGAGCAGATTTACATGAATAGAAAATCAAGGCAGGGGGTATTCGGGATCTAATCCAGATGTGGAGAATGTCTTAAATATCTGTTTGCCTCCTTTGAAAACAGGCATCTGGAGAAATTATGTTCCAGATATCCTTGCAGCAATATTGGAGGACATACTCATTCTAATTCCCTGGATGAGAATTTTTCTCTGTGCCTTTCCGTTAATTCCCAAGATACTACTTTAAGTTCAAAGAGAAATGCTTAAGATGCATTAACCCCCCCCCCAAAATTGGCCCAGGCAGTCTTGTTTCTCATTTTTAATGGTATTGGTCATGGACAATTACCAGACTTCCTCGCACTCTGGATTGTCTGTTAACACTGGGTACACTCCGTTTAGTGAAACTTCATTTGACAGCCTGGAAGATTTAATTTTGACCCTGTTTAGGCACTTATCTCATGAAGATGTGCAGCAGATGTTAAAGGAGGCTGTAAAACTGTTTTTAGACAATCGTGTACAAATGGATGAGATTTCCTAAGTAGTGCCTAAATGGAAACGGAGATTCCATTATGGTCAGTATACCTCTAGTATTGAAATTTTGGTACGAGCTGCTTCGTGTTGTCTTGGCTTATGCATACATTAAGGGGCATTTAGTGTCATCTTTGTTCATCTGACAGTGGATCCCCCCTCCCCTATTTCCTTTTTTTTTATACTGTGTGAGATAGGGTTTTTAGCCCGTTTAGGCACCTTTTTTCTGAGGATGTGCTTCAGGTTCTGCAGGTGGCCAGGAAACCCACTACCAGAAACTCTTATTTGTTCAAATGACAGAGATTTTCTTTCGGGTGCCTTGCTGGTAACCTAGATCTGCTTTCTATGGAAGTTCCTTTGATTCTTTCTTATTTGTGAATTGCCTAATGCTGAGTTGGCATGCTGTTAAGTTAAAGTCCACCTTTCAGCTATTTTTGCATCTCTGCCCCCCCCCAGAAGTCTGTTCCTCCTCCTGGGACCTTAATTTTTTTTTTGAAAAACTGACTTGCCCCTTTTGAGCTTGCAGCTTTAGCCTCCCTACAGCATTTTTAAACACTTTTATTGAATTATCACTTGTGGCACAGGCACATTTACATTTATATAAAATGATCAAAGTGTATTAACAATTTCACATTTGCAGACATACTTCACATATATTGTTATATAACGTAATAACCGAAACAACATTACATAAATTATTAAATTTCTGCCTTTTTTAAACAAGAAACATCATTATTGAACCTGCACTTAAAACATAGGCAATCATACATTTATAGAAATGAAAACAAACCACACTGATACAATCCTAGTTGCAAGCATTTTACATCACAAACCATACTGATGCACTCCCAGTTGCAAACATTATACATCACTTATAATCTACCCAATCATTTTCAGTCACATATTAAATTGCTTATTTAAGTCCTGCCTTCCTTTCAACCTCATTCCACCCCTGTATATATTTTCCCACAATTGCCATGTTTTTTCTATGTAGTTTGCTCCTACCCTTTTTTAAAGATCTTAATTCCATTTTTATCTTTGTTACTGTATTCACTGCTTCCCTACAGCATTGTACTTGGAAGATTGTTCTTTTGGCCCTCACTTTAGCTAGAAGGGTGTCTGAGCTTCAGGTCATTATGGCTGTACCTCCTTTACAAGTTTTCTGTAGGGACAGGGCGTCTCTGTACTAATGCTTCCTTTATGCACAAGGTGATTAATGAGTTGCTTCTTAATCAGTCTATTCATTTTGCCCACTTTTTTTCCCTTCTCCCACAGTCTGCTAGTGAGAACGTTCTTCACACCTTGGATTTGCGTAGACAAGTCAGATATTTGAGCAAGGCTAAAGCCATTCGTAACTCTGAGCAACTTAGGTCTGTTTCATTCTAGGTCTTTAGGTCTGGCTGATTCTAAGCAAACCATTTCTTCCTAGATCAAAACCATTTCTTTTTGTTACTCTCTCTATGGGAAAAGCCTCTCTACTGTTAAGGCTCATTCTACCAGGGCTGTGGCTTCTGGTACTTTTTTCAAAAGATTGGATGCCAGTTCCATTCTTAAGGCTACTACTTGGTCCTCTGTCCGTACTTTCATTAATCATTACAAATTGGGTGCTTTTTCCAGGCAAGGGCTGGCTTTGCCAGAACTATCCAGCATGGTTTTCTGGAGAGGTGTTTTGGGCCTTCCTCCTCCTCCCAACGATGTTCATCGTGCTTACAGCTGCAGTAATAACATATGGGTTCTCTGCCGTCAGGCGGTCCCTCGGTCGGCCGAATTCCAAAGTCTAGGTCCGGCGTCAGTTGTTGTCGCTTCCTTTCCTGATGTCAGCGAGGCAGGAGTATATAAGACACAGCCGACGCCATTTTCCCCAGTCTTTTTTGCCGCACGGTGCCCGAAGCAGAAGCAGTTCGCAAGTGCCGGTCGGCCAGCTCCTGAATTTACGAAAAATTTGGTAACCGAAGTCTTCATTAAAGCTAAGTACCCCGTTGGGGAAATTTTTCTTGCCTCAGACCGATGTCAGAAAAAGTTAACAATTGTATTTCTTGTGGGAAGCAAATATCGCATAAGGATTTCTATTCCCTTTGCATAGCTTGTTTAGGCCCAGACCACGACGTCTCGGGCTGCCGCTTTTATGCTACTTTCAATAAACGCACTATCAAGCGTCGGGCGGAGTTCGCCCAACATTTATTTGGTACAGCATTTGATTATAAAATGTCATCGGAGACTCCGACCACAGTTTTGTCCAAAAAACGCAAGGACAAGGACCGACACGCGAGGTCCGCAGTCTCCACAGACACCATGCCAAAACCGGCTACACGTGGTCCGGTTCTCAGCGAGACGCCTATGCAGTCCCTGACTACTGACGACACTTCTTTGGCGGGGTCTTCTGTACCCGAGACCGCAGGTACCTCGGCCCATACCCAGACTACAACCACCAAAGCCACTGTGAGCGTTGAGTCTCCTAATGTGGACAGGTCCACTTCCACCTATGGTGTCTTTAGACCCTCATCTTCATTTTCTATTAAGGCCTTTACTAAATCCAAATCAGCCAGGCATCCCAAGAGGCCTGTTGCACAGAGCCCAAGGCCCCATGCCTAAAAAACAGATGCTTAAAATGGCTGAGGATTTAATTACTCTTATCAGGGGTTCCCAACCCCCTCCTGACAAGAGGCCCAGAATGGAGGAAGATTCTCCCTCTTCTGATCAGGGCTCCATTATTTCAGAACACTCTGATGTAGAGGAACACTCTTACTCCCCTTTTTGAAGATTCTGATGCAGAGGAATCCATTCCTTCTGTATCTCCTCCTGAGAATTATTCTTTTGGGGAAACCTTGCACACTTTGAGGGAACACTTCCATTGGGAAGGCCAAGACTTTTCTGATTCCAAGAAAAGACTGAGGGAATTTCTTTTGTTGCCTCAACACAGACCTCTGGCGATAGCTCCTGTCTTGGATGTACTTGATGTTTTTTCGGAGGCTTGCCTTAACCCAGATTCTCTGCCTCCTGCCCCAGTCAAGCCTGATAGGTACTACAGAGTTCCTAATTCTCACCAATTTCTTTTCAAAAGCCATAATGCTGACCCTGAAACCATTTCTCAAGGTCCCAAGGGAATGAAGGCCTCTACTGCTAAGAATCAACTACCTTCCGAAAGAGAGTCAAGATCCTTAGAAAGGTGGGGAAAAAAGGTATATAACTCTGCCACCCTAGCCATGAGGGCATTAAATTGTCAGTTTCATATGCTTAAATATCAGCAGTTTCTGTTATCACAATTAAGAAATAAAATGTCTCAACCTGAACAACCAGATTTGAAGGTGCAGGATATGATGCATAGTGCAGAACAAGTGGGTAAACACACTTTACAATGTGGCTATGATGCCCTAGAGGCCTCAAGTAGAGCTGCTGTTACAGGATCAGTCATTCGTAGGCATGCATGGCTTAGGGAACAAATCTTGCCTGATCATGTGAAAGCTAAATTACTAGATGCTCCTTTACAAAAGGATGTGCTATTTGGTACTAATGCTGAGGAGATACTACGGAAAATGGAAAAAAAAGCCAAATCTATGCAAACTGTCAAAGCTTTTCTACAGGTTCAACCACCACGTTTTAGCAGAAATTGGCCTTCTAAAAACTGGTCATTTCCAGCCACGGACAGGCCCCAAAGAGGTAGATATAGGCGCACAAGGGGCAGAGGGCAATCACAAGGGATCATATAGAGGCAGGCAATGTCAAACTCCAGCACCAAGAGGTGGCGAAAACAATGCACAGCAATACAGGAAAGAAACCCAATGACTTCCTCCTTTCCATGCCAAGCAAGTCTCAGCTGGCAGCACCCTTGGGAGGAAAGCTGGCATTATTTGCAAGAAAATTGGCATATGGTCACAACAGACAAATGGATCCTGGACGTTATAAACAGAGGCTACAGATTTCATTTTCACACTCTTCCAAAAATGAGAGGCATGCCAAACCTGCCACACAATCAAAGGGCAGAGGCACTACTACAAATTTCAAAGCTCATAGACATGAAAGCTATTCAAGAGGTACCTACTCACGAACAAGGTCAAGGTTTTTATTCCAGGTTATTTCTGGTACCAAGGAAAGGAACCGACTGGAGACCCATTTTGGACTTATCCATCCTAAACACATACTTACTCGTACCAAAATTCAAGATGCTCACATTACAGCAGCTTCTTCCCATGCTTGGCAAGGGGTTTTGGCTGGTAACATTGGACCTCAAGGAGGCATACCTGCATGTCCCTATCAGACAAAGCTGCAGAAGATACCTCAGATTTCTTGCAGGTTCAATCCACTATCAATTCTCTGCATTGCCCTTTGGCTTATCTACTGCGCCCAGAGTATTCACGAAATGCCTGGCATCAGTAATTGCCTACTGCAGACTTCAAGGGATACAAATTTACCCTTATTTGGACGACTGCCTGATCCAAGCGGACAGCAAGCGCATACTTCTGGAACATCTGGCTTATGCAACACGGTTACTAAATGCTCTGGGATACACAATCAACAAAGAGAAATCCAGGCTAACACCAGCTCAGAAAATAACTTTCCTGGGTGCCAACTTGGACACAAACACCCAGATGGCCTATCTTACGCCAGAAAAGCAGAGGTAACTAACTCAGTACTTCAAAATGCTAGCAAATTGTACCAGGCTTACTGCAAGGAAAATCCTGCAGGCTCTGGGCTTCATGGCATCTTGCATTCTTTTAATCCCATGTGCAAAGTTGCATATGAGGAAACTTCAATGGTACCTAAAAAATCTATGGTCTCAACACAGCCACAGTTTGGAAACAATAATACCAATAATTCCATGTTTGCAAAAGGAATTTATATGGTGGGATCAAGCATTTCAAACAAACACAGGTCTCCCATTCTGCAAGCCTCATGCAAATCAAGTCATCACAACAGACGCCTCAGAGTACGCCTGGGGAGCGCACATGACAGACAGGTGCATTCAGGGCAAATGGTCCCAAAAGGAAAAGCACCTTCACATCAATCAGAAAATGCTACCAGTGATAAATGCAATTACAGCTTTCAAGGACCTCCTGCATCCAGGACAATTGTTGATAAGAACAGACAACACCACAGTTATGTAGTACATAAACAAACAAGGAGGAATACATTCATACCCTCTTTGCAGACTAGCCATGACACTTTGGAACTTGGCTCTGGAATGGCAAATCGAACTTCAAGCACAGTACTTGCCAGGTTTGGAAAACACGCTGGCAGACAATCTAAGCAGAAATATGACAGATCCACACGAATGGAAGTTGCATCCTCAAGTGTTTACAAAGATAATCCAAGCTTGGGGGAGGCCAGACATAGATCTCTTCGCCTCCCACAGGAATCATCAATTGGAAAAGTTTTGTTCAAGGACCTTTCATCCAAAGGCCTGGAGAGTGGACGCCCTTTTATTCAGTTGGACAGCATGGACAGTTTACGCTTTCCCACCTCTGCCTCTTCTGCCCAAGGTGCTCTTGAAAGCAAGAGCAGACAGACCAAAGATGATACTGATTGTTCCAGACTGGCCAAGACAACACTGGTACCCACTCCTGAGGAGCCTAACACATACTCCTTCCTGGTCACTACCTCTAATGCCTCTTCTGCTGACTCAGCACAACTACAAAACTCTTCACAGTCAGCTGAAAACACTCAACCTCGCTGCATGGAAAATTCCTTAACACCTCAACAGACCTTACTCTCCAAAGAGGTACAGGATGTCATTTTGGAGGCCAGAAGGCCATCTACTAGAAAGGCTTACTCAGCAAAATGGAAGCGGTTTTGCTCTTGGAATGAGAAATAAGGCCAGGACCCTACAAAACTAAATTTGCCTCAGGTATTACAGTATCTAGCTGAGCTGCTGAACAGTGGACTCTGATTTTCCTCCATAAAAATCCATGCCTCAGCCATTTCTGCAGAATTCAACACGGATCCACCCTTATTCTCTCACCCACTCTTAAGACAGTTCCTCAGAGGGGCTAAGAAAATAAGACCACCAAGGAAACAACCAGTGCCAGCCTGGGATCTTAATTATATTCTAGAAAAATTAACATTGCCTCCCTTTGAACCAGCTGCCTCAACAGATTTGCAATATTTGTCCTGGCAAACAGCCTTCCTTCTGGCCATTACCTCAGCTCGTAGGGTTTCGGAACTACAAGCCCTCATGGCTGTGCAGCCCTTTCTCATTTTCCATCAGGACAGGGTTTCCTTGAACCAACCCATCATTTATGCCTAAAGTGGTATCCAGGGTAGCTTTAAATCAAGCCATACACTTGCCTACTTTTTACCCCAATCCTCAAAACAAAGGGGAAAGGCTGCTACACTCTTTAGACATCCATAGACAGCTACGTTATTACTTGGACAGAACAAAGCCTTTTAGGAAATCACAACAACTTTTTGTGTCCTATGCTGTAGGAGCTCAAGAGAAGCCAGTGACCAAACAGACAATTTCAAAATGGATAGGCCACTGCATACGGTTTTGTTACTCCTATCATGGAAAATCTGTCCCTACAGGTATCAGATCCCACTCCACCAGGGCCACAGCTACCTCTACAGCCTTCCTCAGAGGAGTTCCTACCAAAGATATTTTGGAGGCAGCCACTTGGAGTTCTGTGCATACCTTCACAAGACACTACCACCTGCCTTTATATTCCAAAACTAGAGCAGGCTTTGCTACTGCTGTGTTGCAGGGCATTCTGGCTCATCCCAGTTCTACCTAGTGCCTACCACCCTGTGCGTAGCTTTGGGATTCTACCCATATGTTATTACTGCAGCTGTATGCACGATGAACATAGTACAGTTTTGTACCTACCATAAATGTAGATGTTCGAGTGCTAATACAGCTGCAGTACAGATTTCCCTCCCTCCTTCCCCTCTTGGTAAAGGCTTAGGACCTAACCCCTCTTCATACAACCTGTTTGGGTTATCCTTCTATGGTATATTTGCTTGCAACTACTGTTTTTTGATTACATTGCATTGCATGTATATAAATATAATTTATGTATTGCCTTCCTACTGGGGGCACCTGACATCTGGGGCAAGAAAGGCTGAAGAAAATGGCGTCGGCTGTGTCTTGCCTCGCTGACGTCAGGAAAGGAAGCGACAACAACTGACGCCGGACCTAGACTTTGGAATTCGGCCGACCGAGGGACCGCCTGACGGCAGAGAACCCATATGTTATTACTGCAGCTGTATTAGCACTCTAACATCTACATTTATGGTAGGTACAAAACTGTACTTTCCTCTTGAGCTTTAGTATTCTTTTGTAAAAAATACTGCATCAGTAATATAGAAGGACCGTAGTACAGTTATGTAAAATGTTACCATAACAATAGATGTCCTTCTCTTCACTGCTGCAGTACTCCGTCACCTCTGTTTCCTTTTCTTTTCTGGACGCTCGTGTTCCTCCTGGGGCTCTTCAGTTCTGAGGTTTGAATGTTCATATGTCAGCTTTATGTCCTTCGTCATGAGCATGGAGAATACGTATGATGTACAACATCCCTATAACAACCTAAGATTTTTGGTATACTGGCTGGACGTCGGAGTGCCCTTGGCAGGGGATCCCCTTAGTAAAGAATACTGCAGCAGTGAAGACACCTACTGTTATGGTAAGATTTTACAGAAGTGTACTATGTTCGTAGAACACACTACCTTACTTGGCAGTAAAGCAGTTTGTTCTACCTTACTAGTAGTGGTGTCCCACCTTCCCCCTTTTTGTTGGGTGTATATTGTTGGCAGTTGAAGTTGCTGTTATGTTTTTGTTCAGTCACCTTTTTGTTTTTGTGTATGTTGCCTTTGGTATGGAATAGTAGGTGTTCACAAAGCTTGTGTTCTCATCATTTCTTCCTGTTCCCCCTTATAAAACTGGGTCCTGTCTGTGAGTGTGAAGGGTTGTCCTTTTTCTGCCAAGTGATTGGCCCTTCTCACTCTCAGATGGGCAGTGGGAGGAGTTTTGAGCTTTGTCTGCCAGAGAGGATAGAAAAGTGCTTATATGCCATAAGGTAGTCTGTTCTTTGAACATCTGCTGTTGCAGGTAAGTGGAACTTGCGCAGCTAATAAATTTCTTCAGTTCACTTTCTTTTGTTGGGGTCACTATACATCAGGACAATTTCTCTAATCTCTCATATTTTTGCCTTTCATAGTTTCATAGTATAGTACTAGGCTATCTGCCCTGGGGCATTTGTAAGCCTAGCCATAATGATGTGGCTTTTGCCACCCCATGAAATGGTACAAAAAATGTACAGAATAAATTTAGAATTCTGTGCCTCTGTCTAGTAGTGACACAGTGAAGGTCCCCTTATATAATAGCATTAGTTTACTGTGCCCCTGTCTAGTAGTGACACAGATGTGACCCCTGGGGTAAACGTACGATCTCCCATCCACTCATCAAGATTTCTCTTGAAGAGTCAGTGAGGGGCTCTGCCTAATACGAACTGGGATCCTGTTCCAAAGCATGGGAAGCCTCTGGGTTATGAATCTATCCCTCCAGCATGTCCTATTCATACTTGTGCCGAGGTTTAAGTCTTTAGCTCTCGTGGTCCTGATGGATTTGGATTTTTTGAGGTGGAGCAGTCCATCAGATCCTGATTGGACATGGCCTTGTACGTCAGGCAGAGATCACCTCTGAGCAGGTGGTATGCTGCTGAATAGAGCTGAAGTTTCTTTAGTCTGGCAGAATAAGACATATGTTGGAGACCCTTGATCCTCTTGGTGAGGTACTTTTGTGGTCTCTCCAGCTGTTGCAAATGCCGGGTGAGGTACATACCAAATGGGGCATTGTACTCAATCATGGGTCTGATGAGGGAGGAATATAGGGGTACAATGACATCCTTGGATCTGGATGTGAATCCCTTCATGATGAGGTGTGCAAGGTAGAATGTTTTTCTAGCCACTTTGGCAATGTGGGTGTCAAATGAGAGGTCGCTGTTGACTTGGGTCCCTAGGTCTCTGATTACTTTTTCTATACTCAGTGGGTTGCTGTCTGTGATAATTTGTGGGTACTTTGTTTTTCCCAAAGGGGATGACTATACATTTTTTGGCATTTAGTTTAAGGCCGTGACTCTGGCACCAGTTGTCCGTTTCTGAGAGGCATTTTTGTAGGATGTGTGTGTCTGCTGGTGTATCGACTATGGCGCCTAGTTTGCAGTCATCTGCGAACTTTGTCAGTCACAGCCCTCCCATGTTTGCTTTAACATCTGAGAAATAAATGCCGAACAAGAGGGGTCCCAGGACAGATCCCTGTGGGACACCACTTGTGACTGGCTTTGAGTCTGGCATTGCTCCAGCGATTTTAACTTTATGGGTTCTGTCCTTTAGCCAGTTTGCAACCCATCTAGTGACATAAGGGTTTACTTTTAAGCTGTTGAGCGTATCTATGATGCCTGAGTGGGGTATTGTGTCGAAGGCCTTAGCCAAGTCCAGGTATGCTGTATGGACTGCTTTGCCCTCATCATTGGCTCTAGTGACTGTTTCGAAAAAGTCAACCAGGTTTAAAAGGCAGGATCTGCCCTTTACAAAGCCGAACTGGGTGGGGTCAAGTGTCTGTAGGTCCCCTATGTCTCTCTTTATGAGTTCCATAATGATTCTTTCCATAGCTTTGCAGACCAGGCTGGTTAAGCTTATGGGGCGGTAGTTTCCAGGGTCTGTAGAGGCACCCCCCTTGTGGCATGGGACCACTGTTGCTGTACGCCAGTGTTCAGGTACATATCCCGAAGTAAGGCTAAGATTAAATAGCATTTTTATGTGTGGGTTTAGCTCCTCTTGGAGTTCACGTAACACGCACCCCGGGATACCGTCAGGTCCCATTGATGCTGTGTTTTTTGCTTTGTTTAGGGCGGTTCTCATTTGGACATCTGAGATGACAGGGAGATTACATTCAGCTGGGATAAGTATTTCTTCTTTTGGGGGTGCAGGAGGGGAGAAATTTGCACTGAACCTGTCAGCCAGAATGTTGGCAATATCTGTGGGTTCAGTGTATTTTATATTGTTGTGAACCAACTCTAGGCATATCTGAGGGTTTCCACCCAGGTTTCTAACATAGCTGAAGAAGTCTTTGTGGTTATCTTTAGTGTCCTTAGCGATTTTTCTTTCAAAGTTGGCCTTGGATGTTTTTATGAGAGAACGTAGTTTTCTGCTAATGTTGATCAGAGATGTCTTCCCTTCTTGGGATTTTGCTCTGACGTGCAGTAGCTTCCTTCTTTTGTTATACAATTTGTTTATGGCTAAGGTCCACCAGACAGGCAGTAAAGCAGTTTGTTCTACCTTACTAGTAGTGGTGTTAGTTGTTAGTGAAATGTTGAGAATGGTTTGATTCTGGCTATTTGTTTTATCAGAGATTGTCCAACAGTTCATATCCTTTCTGAGGCGTCATGATTGATGATCTTTTGTGCCCTTTTGCCCACTAGATGGTGGCATTTTGCAGGGAAGTGGAAGCTGCCAATGGCTTCAGAATCATCAGGCAGTCATGGGAGCTTATTTTTATTAATCTGCTTCTGTTTCTGAGCTTTGGAATAGTGAAAAAGACCCCCATCTTCAAGTTTGAGGGGAAGGAGAGTGGCGTCTCCTTTTCCTGGAGCTTGAACCAGTTGCAGGTGTTAATGACAGGTGCCGCACTAGCAGAGACTCCCATAACAATTTCTTCAGAGTCCATAAATTGTTCTCCTTTCCCCTATGAAAGGTCTACATTTCCTTGTTGGAGTTAATAGGCAGTCCTGTTTGCCTTGAAGGACCAGAGAATTGTTTGACTGCTTTCATTCCAGCAATCAGTCTGTCATGGAGTGCATGAAGGGGGACACAAGGTCATTCTTCCTGTGCATAGAGGTTGTGGGCCATAGACAAAGGGCATCACTCTCAGCATTTCACATTGAAGGGAAAGTTAAGGTGCCAGTGCACTTTCTGCCACTTTTCCAGTTCTGTCCTTGCCGAGGATTCTGAAGTCCTGCCTAGTCAGTTTTTTTTAATGGTTTAACTTTTTTTGTCACTTGAGAATGAGATTTTTTCAATCTCTTCAGTTCATAGGTAAGTACTTGGCTAGCTGCCCTTGCTGGTCATTTTAAACCTAGCCATTTTCCCTTGAGAGGTGAGAATTGAAGCCTGTACCTTGCGTCTGTGAGGTAAACACCTTAACCATTATGCCAAACCCAAACGCCATCATGCTGCAGTCAGCAGGACAGGGGAGTTTAAGCTTGATGCATTGTGCATCTCATGGTTTGGGAAATTTCTTATATTATTTTCCCATCTTTTTTTGTGATTTGTTACTTGTTTGCAAAATTCAAAGACCTAAGCTCTTCCTCATGGCCATTTGGTGACCAAATGGGGTATGATTTGAGGTTTTCTGGTTGTTTGGTATTTATAAACAGCTCCAACACAGTAAGGTGACATTTTGTTTCTTTTGTGACCTGGCTTGTAGCTGCATACTTTCTGATCTTGCAGACCTTTTCTCTAGAGTTTATCACTTTGTCCTTTGCTGTCTGTTGATCAGCCGTCTACTGACCAATTGGCCCATTCATTCCCCAACACTGGGGTGAGAGTATACAAGGAGGGGCTGTCACTTAGACTACCATTAAGGGTGATGTGAGGGTTTTTGTGTTGAGCCTACATTCCATCATGAGTGTATAGCTTGTGGAGTTGAAGGGGTGCCATGCAGTGAACTGTGCACACTTGGTATTTCCTCTGTTCCACAAGGGATGTTGCCAGCAAGTAGCCCCTCACCCTTCTGGAAGCACAAGAAGCAAGTTCCCAGGATTCACTAGAAAAATTGCAATTCACCATGTACTGTCAAGAACCTGCTACTCTCACCCGATCCCCAGGTGAGGCTAGCAATTCATGTCTCTTCAATCTTCTTCCCTAGTGGGCTTCTCCAGTTCAAAGATTACTACTCAAACCTCAGTTGCTTGGGTCGTAATAAGGGCTTCATTCCCGTGTGCCACATATTGGATCTTGGCTGGAATTTGAGATAAGCCATGAGAAAGCATTCCTCCTGACCAGCTGTACCCTTTCAGCTGGAAGATGCTCTTCACGTGGGTAGAGGAGTATCATTGCTTCTGTAATATGTTTACAGGTGTTTCTAACATCTGTGGCAGTGTATAATTGGGTCTCTGCTTTTAAATTTAAGTGTTTGGGGGTCAGCCGTTTCTGCCTAGTATGACCTTGAAGAAGGCAGGGATGTGGCCTAGCATCAGCTGCCAAATACCCCTTCAAAAAAGTGATGGTAGAGTTAATGTTCATTGCAGAATGCAGAAACAATAGAAATTGGCCATAGGCCAGATTTCCAGCTGGCAGGTCCTTTGTCACACTGGTAGGAAGAAGAGAGTGGCCTGCACCCCACTCTGGGCTTAGAAATACAGCTCTTGAAGCAATAAGAACTATATTGGAAACTAATTTTTAGTTACTAATATGTATTACTGTACTGTTGCTGCTTAGATTATGCATTTCCTTGGGTTCTGATTATCCATTTAAATTCTGATGAGAAGGAAACTGTTGAGATAGAGAGCCAGGTCATTAGCAACCTGTTAAGAATAGCAGCAGTTTCCTTGCCCTGGGCTGTAGAAGGGTTAGCCATATCTTTGTGAGCTTGGGTCTTCTGTGCTGAGTTTAGCAACAGAAGCATAGAAAAACATAGAAATCCAGGAAGTAGGCAGGGTGCTTGACTTCAGTTGATCCAGGAAGATCTGCTTAAGCTTGAAGGTTCCAGTTCCACAGAGATACCAACTTTGCAGCCTTCTGGTTGTGAAACCAAAGCCCGTTAGTGTCCCTTTGAATGCCAACAGTATGTCTTGTCAAGCAATCCAGACCCCATATCTCTCAATTACTGGACTGCAGTGAGGTGGAGGTCTGTAGGTATTGATTTCTGGCTTGATAATTAGGAGAAATGATGGGAAAGATATCCCTTACCTTTGTAATGGCTAGCACACTGGACTTTGAATCCATTGATTTTTTTTTTCCTCATGCCGTGAGATATCAGGCCTGTTAGCCACAATTAAAGAATCTTCTAGGCTGAATTCATCTCTTTCAGGGCCTGGCCCTTTGGGTCAGGATTTGGTCCAAGGGGCAGTGCTGCTTTACCATTTGGCCCATCCACTTCAGTTGTAGAAAGTTTGCAGAAGAGTACATTGCTACCTTGAATAAGCATCATTTCTTCCCCATTAACTGGGCCCACTATTTCTGGCCTTCGTTTACCAGAAAGCAAGAAGATATCCCTTGCCTGAACAGACACTTGGCTCAATTAGTGAGAATGAAATAGACAAAAGATTTTTGTCCCATGGTATAATATATGGATGAGGAAAGAGTACCTGTTGTCTGTGTATTCCCCAAACAATTCCTTTTGTAATGCTTAGCCTATTAAGGGAGCCCTTCGGGGGGGATGCACTTCCTAGGTATTAGGCTGTCTAAAGCCACTGCTACCCCTCCAGTGTACCAGGTGCAGCCCTCTAGCAAATTCATATCCCACTGCACCCAAGAAGCCAGATTGTTTTTATTAGAGTGGAGGAAAAGGCACAATACCTGTATGAGACTTTTGTAACTGGCAGAGTGGTATGTTTGTCACAACAGGGGTTGCAGAAAAGCTGCCTGCAATAATTCATTATCAAAATAATAGGAAAGGCATAGCTTTAGTCATATAGACTTTTTGACCAGCATTTTTGTTTATTGTACAACTCTTGAGTATCAGGGATTTTGATTTGTCAGACCAATGTTTTACAATGTAGGATGCCATTTTTAAGCAAATGGGGGAGATGGTAGACCACTGTATAGACTCAACTCAGAAGATGAAGATTGCATAGCTCATAGAAAATCCATTAGGTCTGTAATCATTTTGTAAATTGTGCCATGAAACAGCAGTTGGTGAATTCGCCAGGGCAGCTGCTATTACAGTTTTAAGAAGGTTTGCTTGTCTAAAAACAAGTAATCTCCGTGGTATCCCCAAAGTCTCAAAACAACCCAGTAAACAAGTGTAGTGGGCCCAAAAACAAAACTGAGTAAGAAACTTCTCTGTTGGAAAATTTTCAGTCCATATATCTCTAGTTAATCACTGTATATTAATCAGATCAGACAATAGTAGTAGAAGTAGCAAACTTAAACTCGTCTTAAGTCAAAAACAAAAAATAAAAAATAATTGAAATTATACAATTGTACACCATTACTAAGTATTCAAAAGTAATCCAAGCAAGGCAGTCGAAAATCATTTAGTAAGTACACAGACAAGCGATCCAAGTAAAACAAAAATAGAGTAATTTCCTCAAGCTTTCCGAATATAAATGTATACTTTTTATCAGGCATGGGAGTGGTTTATTGTGATGTAAAACAGTGTTATTGGTACACATGTTAAATTCACATCCCTTCCCCCATCCGTGTGACATTCGAGCTGGTCATGCCCTACTTAGTAGCTGTCATAATAATGTAACCCGTATGTACTTTAAATAAAATTTATAATGATGTGATACCTCTTATTTAACCAGATTATTAAGTCTGTGATTTTATCCAAGATAATATACTATTTGGCTGGAAATATATTAACCTTAGATGTTATGTAGTCCAAGCTCGCCTACATGCTTACCCATTCGGCTCCGACTCGGCCATACTTTTTAGCTCAAAGTCTTTCTGTTGGCTGGGCTAAGATGGTATCCCATTCTGCACTGCTCTCCATCCCCAGATCTCGTTTGCCGCTCATGTAGCTCGGACGTGGTCTCGCTCTTGGCTGTGGCTAAGTACCCTTTTTCTTATATCAGAGAAGTTTTTGGCAAAACAAAAGCTATTTTAATAGCTATTGTGTGTGTTCTTGACTGTATTGTGGGAAAGTTGTTTCCTTTATTGCGTATTCTGTGGTATCCCACTAGCTGTTTCCAACGGGCTAGGCCCGTTTCAGTTAGAGGACCTAGTTTGTTCCCTTGCTTTCCTTGTGTGCTAAAGTCTTCCCTTAGACTAAAACCGTTTAAGTTAGAGGAATTAGTCCTCCCCCCTTGTATTTCTGTCTAAGGATCGTTTGAGTTAGAGATCTTTGTGGTGTTCTGTCGTTTGGCTTGATGTTCATCGTGCATACAGCTGCAGTCATAACAGATGGGTTCTCCTGCCGTCAGGCGGGTCCTCGGTCAGCCGAATTCCAAAGTCTAGGTCCGGCGTCGGTTGTCGTCGCTTCTTCTCTGACGTCAGCGCGACAGGGGTATAAAGGAACCAGCCGACGCCATTTTCTTCAGTCTTTCTTGCCGCGCGGTGCCCGAAGCAGAAGCAGTTAGCAAGTGCCGGTCGGCCAGCTCTGAAATTACGAAAATTTTGAAACCGAAGTCTTCTTGAAAGCTAAGTACCCCGTTGGGGAAACTTTTCTTGCCTCAGACCGATGACAGACAAAGTTAATAATTGTATTTCATGTGGGAAGCAAATACCGCATAAGGATTTCCATTCCCTCTGTATTCCTTGTTTAGGCCCAGACCACGACGTCTCGGTCTGTCGCTTTTGTGCTACATTCAACAAACGCACCATTAAGCGTCGGGCGGAGTTCGCCCAGCATTATTTTGGCAAAACATTTAACTATATTATGTCGTCAGATACTCCGACTCCAGTTTTGTCTAAAAAAACGCAAAGATAAGGACTGACACACGAGGTCCGCGGCCTCTAAAGACACCACGCCAAAGCTGACTACATGTGGTCCGGTTCTCAGCGAGGCGCCTACGCAGCCCCTGACTACCGACGACACTTCATTGGCGGTGTCTCCTGTGCCCGAGGTCACAGGCTCCTCGGCCCACACCCTGACTACAGATACCGAAGCCACTCTTGGCATTGAATCTCAAAATGTGGACAGGTCTACCTCCTCTCAAGGTGTCTTCAGACCTTCCTCTTCTTTTTACATCAAGGCTTTCATTAAGTCTAAAGTAGCCATGCATTCTAAGAGACGAGCTACACAGGGCCCATCTACAGGCCCCATGCCTAAAAAACAGATGCTTAAAATGGCTGAGGATTTAATTACTCTTATCAGGGTTCTCAACCCCACGGACAAAGGCCCAGAGTGGAGGAAGAATCCCCCTCCTCTGATCAGGGCTCCATTATTTCAGAGCACTCTGATGATCAGGAACATTCTTACTCCCCTTTTGAAGACTCTGATGCAGAGGAATCCATTCCTTCGGTATCCCCCCCAGAGGATTACTCATTTGGGGAAACTTTGCATACCTTAAGTGAACACTTCCACTGGGAAGGCCAAGATTATTCAGATTCCAAGAAAAGGCTTAGGGAATTTCTCTTGCTACCTCAGCACAGGCCTCTGGCTATACCTCCTGTCTTGGACATCCTAGATGATGTTTACTCTGAGGCCTACCTTAACCCGGATTCTCTACCTCCAGCCCCAGTCAAGCCTGACAGGTACTACAGGGTTTCTGACTCGCACCAATTTCTATACAAAAGCCATGCTGCTGACCCAGAAACCATCTCACAGGGCCCTAAGGGAATTAAGGCCTCTGCTAAAAATCCATTACCTTCCGAGAGAGATTCCAGATCCTTAGAAAGGTGGGGAAAAAAGGTATATACCTCGGCTACCTTAACCATGAGGGCCTTAAACTGTCAGTTCCATATGCTAAAATACCAACAGTTTTTGTTATCACAATTGAAAAGTAAAATGTCACAACCTGAGCAACCAGACTTAGAGTTGCAGGATTTGATGCATAGTGCAGAACAAGTGGGTAAGCATACCTTACAAATGTGGTTTTGATGCTCTAGATAGAGCTGCTGTTACAGGATCGGTCATACGTAGACATGCCTGGCTCAAGGAACAAACCTTGCCAGATCATGTCAAAGCAAAATTACTAGATGCCCCTCTACAAAAGGATGTATTTGGTGCTAATGCTGAGGAGGTATTAAGGAAAATGGAGGAAAAGGCTAAATCAATGCAAACTGTGAAAGATTTTGTACAGGTACAACCCCCACGTTTCAGTAGAAATTGGCCTTCCAAAAATTGGTCCTTTCCAGCCACGGACAGACCCCAAAGAGGTAGATACAGGCGCCCGAGGGGCAGAGGACAATCCCAAGGATCATTTAGAGGCAGATAATGGCAAGCTCCTACGCAAAGAGGTGGTGAGGATAACTCGCAACCATTCAGAAAGCAAGCCCGATGACTTTCCCCTTTGCATGCCAAGCATGGCAGCACCCTTAGGAGGAAAACTGGCATTATTTTCAAAAAATTGGCATATTGTCACAAAAGACAAATGGATCCTGGACATTATAAACAGAGGCTACAGATTCCATTTTCACACCCTTCCAAAAATGAGAGGCATGCCAAACCTGCCACACAATCAAAGGGCAGAGGCACAAAGGCAAATTACAGATCTCATAGACATGAAAGCTATTCAAGAGGTATCTACGCACGAACAAGGTCAAGGTTTTTATTCCAGACTATTCCTGGTACCAAGGAAGGGAAAAGATTGGAGACCTGTTTTGGACCTATCCATCCTAAACACATTTCTACTCGTACCAAAATTCAAGATGCTCACTCTACAGCAGCTTCTTCCCATTATGGGCAAGGAGTATTGGCTGGTAACATCGGACATCAAGGAGGCGTACCTGCATGTCCCAATCAGACAAAATTGCAGAAGATACCTCAGATTTCTTGCAGGTTCAACCCATTATCAATTCTCTGCATTGCCCTTTGGCTTATCTACTGCGCCCAGAGTATTCACGAAATGCCTGGCATCAGTAATTGCCTACTGCAGACTTCAAGGGATACAAATATACCCCTATTTGGACGACTGCCTGATCCAAGCGGACAGCAAGCACATTCCTCTGAAACATCTGGCTTATGTAATAATGTTGTTGAACTCTCTGGGATACACAGTCAACAAAAATAAATCAAGACTAATACCCTCTCGGAAAATAATTTTCCTGGGTGCCAACTTGGACACAAACACCCAGATGGCCTAACTCACGCCAGAGAAGCAGGGGCAACTAACTCAATACTTCAGAGCACTAGCAGATTGCACCAGGCTGACTGCAAGGAAAATCCTGCAGGCTCTGGGATTCATGGCATCTTGCATCTTACTCATCCCATGTGCAAAGCTGCATATGAGGAAACTTCAATGGTACCTGAAAAACCTATGGTCTCAACACAGCCACAGTTTGGAAACAATAATACCACTAATTCCATGTCTTCAAAAGGAATTTCTGTGGTGGAATCAAGCATGCCAAACACAGGTCTTCCATTCAGCAAGCCTCAAGCAAATCAAGTAATCACAACAGACGCCTCGGACTACGCCTGGGGGGCGCACATGACAGATTGGTGCATTCACTGCAAATGGTCCCAAAAAGAAAAGCACCTTCACATCAATCAAAAGGAAATACTAGCAGTAGTAAATGCTATTATAGCTTTCAAAGACCTTCTGCAACCAGGTCAACTATTGATAAGAACGGACAACGCCACAGTTATGTGGTACATAAGCAGGGAGGAACACATTCATACCCCCTATGCAGACTGGCCATGTCACTTTGGAACATGGCCATGGACGTACAAATCGAACTACAAGCACAGTACTTGCCAGGCAAGGAAAACACTCTGGCAGACAACCTAAGCAGAAATATGACAGATCCACACGAATGGAAGTTGCATCCAAAAGTTTTTACAGAGATAATCCAAGCATGGGGAAGGCCAAACATAGATCTCTTTGCCTCCCACAAAAATCACCAATTGACAAAATTCTGCTCAAGGATTTTCCATCCAAAGGCCTGGAGAGTGGACGCTGTCTCTTTCAGTTGGACATCAATGACAGTTTATGCCTTCCCACCTCTTCCCCTGCTGCCCAAAGTTCTATTGAAAACCAGAGCAGACAGACCAAAGATGATTCTCATTGCTCCAGAGTGGCCAAGACAACACTGGTACCCACTCCTGTGGAGCCTGACGCATTCCCCACCATGGACCCTGCCTCTAATGCCTCTTCTTCTGACTCAGCACAGCTTCAAAACTCTTCACAGCCAGCTAAAAACACTCAATCTAGCCACATGGAAGATTCCTTAGCATCACAGCAGACCCTACTCTCCAAGGAGAGGTGCAGGATGTCATTTTGGAGGCCAGAAGGCCGTCAACTAGAAAAGCTTACTCGGCAAAATGGAAACGGTTTTGTGTCTGGAATGAGAAAAAGGGCCAGGATCCTGGAAAAATGAATTTACCTCAAATACTACAGTATCTAGCTGAGCTGCTAAGCAGTGGACTTTCATTCTCCTCCATCAAAATCCATGACTCAGCCATTTCTGCAGAATACAACACTGATCCACCCTTCTTCTCTCACCCTCTCTTAAGACAGTTCCTCAGAGGGGCTAAGAATCTAAAACCCCCAAGGAAACAACCAATACCTGCTTGGGATCTCAATTTCTTTCTGGAAAAACTGATTTTGCCTCCCTTTGAGCCAGCTGCCCCATCAGATTTGCAATATTTGTCCTGTAAAACAGCTTTCCTTCTGGCTATTACCTCAGCTCGTAGAGTTTCAGAACTACAAGCTCTCATGGCTGTGCAGCCTTTTATCATCTTCCATCAGGACAGAGTTTCCATACGAACCAATCCATCCTTTATGCCAAAAGTGGTATCCAGGGTAGCTTTGAATCAGGCCATACACTTACCTACCTTTTATCCTAATCCTCAAAACAGAGGGGAGAGATTACTAAATTCCTTGGACATCCACAGACAACTGCGTTATTTGGAGAGAACAAAGCCTTTCAGAAAATCAGAACAGCTCTTTGTGTCCTATGCTATAGGAGCTCAAGGAAAGCCATTTTCCAAACAGACAATCTCAAAATGGATAGCCCACTGCATACGCTTTTGCTATTCCTTTCATGGCAAAACTGTACCTACAGGAATCAGATCTCACTCCACAAGGGCCACAGCTACCTCTGCAGCTTTCCTCAGGGGAGTTCCTACCAAAGATATTTTGGAAGTAGCCACTTGGAGTTCTGTGCATACCTTCTCCAAGCACTACCACCTTCTGGGGGCACCTGACATCTGGGGCAAGAAAAACTGAAGAAAATGGCGTCGGCTGGTTCCTTTATACCCCTGTCGCAGTGACGTCAGGGAAGAAGCGATGACAACCGACGCTGGACCTAGACTTTGGAATTCGGCCGACCGAGGACCCGCCTTACGGCAGGAGAACCCATCTGTTATGACTGCAGCTGTATTAGCACTCTAACATCTACATTTATGGTAGGTACAAAACTGTACTTTCCCGCGCTTGTGGCTGTTTGACCGTTGGTCTAATTTTCAGTTTACTTGCTGTTGGTTAACTATGTCCAAAGATACTAAGGAGCATAAGCCCTCGAGCTTCAAGAAGTGCTCCAAGTGCAGTTATAAAATGTCCATCACTGATGGACACACTGTGTGTACTGTCTGGGAGCGATACATCTCCAGGAATCGTGTATATTCTGTCATGCCTTTAAGCCCGCGTATTCTTCAGGAAAGGAAGAACAAATTGCTTTTGAAGGGACTTCTGAAACTCTCCTTCGATGAGGGTCTGGAGAGGCTTCCAGCTCTAAGGCAAAATCCTCCAAAACAAAAAGCGATCTCCGGCTCCTTCATTCTCCTTGGAGCCACTGAAGAAAATAGCAAAGTTGTCTTCGACATCTTTGGCTCCATTGTCCTCGGGGCTGCAGGAAGTGTTGGTGGTTGTAGAACCTGCTTTGGCTCCAATTTTCTTGGAGCCTGTTCGGAGCCGGTCCCCTTCAGAAAGGAGGTCTCGATCTCCTTCCCTATCCTGCAAATCTTCCAGGTCCTTATCAGATGTGGATGTCGATAGTGGTGCAGAGACTTCTTCAGTCACCGGTACTGGCTAAATTGTTCTCTGCTCTGACCCAGTCGGCTCCGGAGCCAGTCTTTCAACCTACATCGATACTTCCTCCTCCGAGCATATCTCCACTTTCGGAGCCGGAGTGTTCCGCTCCGTGTGATGTCCCTAAGTTGGTTCCGACAGCCCCTCCTGGCTTATCGGTTCCGTCGGCTCCGACCCCATCGGTGCCGTCCACAGGGTTCAGGACTCAGGATTCATTGGTCAGACCCGAGGGAGAGGCTTCGGGACACCTCTCTGCTCCTAGTTTCCCTTTTGGCGCGGGGAAGCCTGACTCCTGTCTCTGCTTCGGAGGCTCGTTGTTCTTCGGATCCAGGAGGACCAGCCTTCGAGGCCATGCAGAGCGCGCTGGCCAGGTAGTCAGCGGCATCATACTGGTCTGTCACTCTGTCCCCTACCACACCGGTGCAGGTCTCTAATCGCCATCTATCTTTGGACAGCGGAGCCCCAAGGCCTCCGGGTACCCCCACGAGTGGTGCCCATATTTCTGAGGGCCCCTTAGAGTTTTTGCCTGAGGAGCCACCCAGAAAGAAAACGTGCAAGAGGAAGCACATAGACTCCCAGGATGAGTCTCTCACATCAGACACCGACCTCGAGGAATCGGAGGGGTCCCCTAAGTCATCCTCTGAGGATGTTTCTTTCTCCGACATCCTAGAGGTTTTTAAGCAAAGAGGTGACTGGCCATCCAAAGCCCCCTCCAAGGAGGAGTCTGTCTTCCTGAAGGCCTTTGGTGCTTAGCCCTCCGCCTCCTGGGCATCTCCACCCTTCGAGCTTCTGGATTTGGTTTGTTGAAGGGTATGGGAAACCCCTGACTCTGTGGAATAAGTCCCCAGGAGACCCAATACATTTTTGTCTGCTCCTTCTGATAAAGAATTTCTATCCAAGGGAGTCCCTGTGGATGCCATGGTGGTGGCAGCTGCCACCCAGAAGAAATTAGCTGAGACTTCTTCCACCGTCCATTCCCCTAACAAGGAGTCTAGGACTATGGACCGGTACAGGAAGCATACGTTTTCTTCAGCGACCTTTACCTTACGGTCACTGAATTACTTCTCACACTTTGCACAGCTCCAGAGAGATCTCCTAAAGGAGCTTGGAGATACTCTCACAGGTAACGTTTCTGAGGCGGTTGCCCAGAAAGTCAACGCTCAGATGTCTACCCTCAGTTCTATTGCAAACTCCTCCATGAGGCTAATCTCCTACGCAGCCGAGGGAGCGAGTAGGGCAGCAAGTTCAGGAGTTGCTCCTTAGGAGGCAGGCCTGGATGCGCCTTTGTCATTTCGCGGAGGCCTTCAAGTCTTCATTCACCGACGCCCCGTTTGATGGTTCCTGTTTGTTCAGAACCAAGGTGAAAGACACACTTCCTAGGTGCGAGCAGGATGGGAAAACTCTGTCTGCCGTAGGAGTCTGTTTTTCCCTTCCCTCTAGGCCTTATCCCAAGGCCCAGAGGGGTGGCAAAATGTGGTTCAAAAAATCAGAGTTTTTTTTCCTGGTACACAAGGTGAACCCCCCTCCAGAGGTAGGGGAAGGGAGTGGTTATTCAGGAAGACACTGCCCTAGGGGCAGAGGAGGCCCTCGCAACTTGGGAGACCGCGATTCCTTTCGTGGTTCTCCCTACCGCTGCTCCTGATGGGAGGCCCGACAGTGCGTTTCTGGAGCCAGTCGGGGGTTGAATCTCATTATACCCGGAGGCCTGGCAAGATATCACCCAGGACCGATTGGTTCTACGAATAATTTCCTGAGGATATGTCATTCTCTTCTCATCAGATCCACCTCCAATCAAGAAAATCCCGGATGTTCCACCTAGTCAAAGGGATTACGCAGCTTTAGAAGTTTCAAAGCTGCTAGAAAAAGGAGCCATCCAACATGTCCCCTCAGAGCAGATCGGATTAGGGACTTACTCCAGATTCTTTTTGGTGCTGAAAAGGACAGGGGACCTGAGACCCATTTTGGATCTCAGCCGATTGAACACCCATGTGCAAAAGTCCAAGTTCCGAATGGTCACATTGCAGTCGATTCTCCCATTGTTGGGAAAAGAAGTGTGGATGTGCTCCATCGACCTTAAGGATGCTTACTATCACATAAAGATGGACAAGGGTATCCAGAAGTCACCTACGCTTCCGGCTGGGAAGCAGTCACTTTCACTTTTGAGTCCTGCCCTTTGGTCTCACTACAGCCCCCAGAGTGTTTACCAAATGCATGGCAGTAGTGACTGCTCACTTGAGATGTCAGGGATTCCAAGTCTTTCCGTACCTGGACGACTGGCTCCTTACTGCCACCACCAGGCATCTACTACTTCAGACCAGGGACGCTACTATCAACCTATGTCAACAGTTGGGCATCACATTGAACTGGGAAAAATCTGCCTAGTTTCCCTCACAGCGTGTCACTTTTATAGGTGCCGAATTAGACACAGTCCTCATGCGGGCATTTCTAAGACAGGAAAGAATCAAGAGTCCTTCAACAACAGGATTACGCCTTGCTCCTTCTGGGAAGAGTGAAGGCAAGATGGGGGTCCTCCAATTGTTGGGGACATTGGCTGCTACAATTTAGTCCCTCTGGCAAGGTTACATATGCGGCTGCTTCAGCGGCTACTCTTCGCCCAGTGGTCTCTTCAACGTCTTCCACTTTCTCACCCTATTCTACTCACAGACAGGTGCAAATAAGATCTCAGTTGGTGGCTTCACACAGACAACCTCAGTGTGGGAAAGCCCTTCGTTCTTGCTCCCCCGGTTGCCATGGTGACCACGGATGCCTCCCAGATGGGGTGGGGGGGCAGTATCTAGGCAGGACAGTCCAAGGCACATGGCAAGAGCACGAGATGCATCTGCATATCAATGTCCTGGAGATGGGAGCTGTGCTGCTAGCGTTGCAAGCATTTCAGAGTTTTCTTCCTCTCGGGACTATTGCAATCCACTCAGACAACATGTCAGTGGTGTGGTATCTGAACAAGCAGGGAGGAACCAAGTCATATCCCCTTTGAAGAGATGTCATGCGAGTGTGGCAGTGGGCAGTGTCTTCCCAACGTTTTCTGGTAGCAACGCACATTCCGGGGAAGTCCACTGTGATCGCAGACAGGCTAAGCAGAGCTATTCTGATGCCTTAAGAGTGGTCCATGAACTGTCAAGTTGCGGAGCAGATCTTCCGCAGGTGGGGGTCAGCCTTGCTGCGACCTTTTTTCCAGCCCCCTCAGTGCCAAATGCAGCAGCTACTTCACCCTGTTCCCCCCTCAGGGGGAGTCACCCAGGGACGCTCTAGTCCACGATTGGCCCTCCGGTCTACTATATGCCTTCCCTCCGGTTCTCTTGCTGTCAAAGGTTATTCAGAAAGTGCAGTCCTTGGGAAGCAAAATTATTCTGTTTGCCACACACTGGCCTCGTCAAATTCGGTTCCCCTTTCTCCATTCCTATATCTTGGACGCTCCTTGGATTCTGGACCCACAACCAGACTTACTGACTCACATGTCAGGGCAGCTCCATCCCTCTCGTCGGACCCTCCGGTTGACAGCCTGGCTACTCCACTTCCGTCATTAGTTAGGCTTCACCAATTTTAGCCTGAGGTGGTTCATATTCTATCTTCCTCTCATAAGCCTTCGACCAGGAAGATTTATTACAGCAAATGGAAGAGGTTTTCAGTCTGGGCACATGCCAAAAAGATTAACCCTTACACAGCTCCACTTTCATCTGTATTGAAGCTCCTGTCTATGCTTTTAGCCAGGGTTCAGTGGCCATAACCATTAAAGTCCAATTGGCTGCGATTTCTACCTTTCATGTTGCAGACTAACCTAGTCTAATGGCACATAGACTCTGTAAGGCTTTCCTGAAGGGCACTTTGTTACTTCGTCCTCCGGTCTCGGAACCTGTTATGCCTTGGGACTTGAACTTTGTTCTGCAGGGTCTTACTTCACCCCCCTTTGAGCCTGCAGCCACTTGTGATTTAAAATTCTTAACTTGGAAGATTGTCTTTTTGGTAGCCATCACGTCAGCCAGACACGTTTCGGAGCTTCAAGCTTTATCAATCAAAACCCCCCTTATTTGATTTTTCATAAGGACAGGGTTTCTCTCAGACCGAATCCCTCCTTTCTTCCCAAAGTAACGTCAGTTAGTAACCTTAACCAATCTATTGAATTGCCAGTGTTTTTCTCTCAGTTCTCAAACAAGGCAGAATTCAAATTTCATCAATTGGATGTGCAAAGACAATTACGTTTTTATTTGCACAGAATGAAAGACCTCAGAAAATCTGATCTGTTTTTTGTTTCATTTTCGGTAAACAGAATTGGGTCTCCTGTTTCCAAAGTCATGTTGTTCAGGTGGATTTCCAGTTGTATTTCTTTCATTTATACCTCAGGGGGAAAAGATTTTACCGTTCCGGGTGAAGGCTCACTGTAACCGGTCTGCATCTACATCCACAGCTTTTCAGGCCAGATTGTCTATGGATGATATTTGTGCTGCGGCTACTTGGGCATCTCCTCACACCTTTGTTACTCATTACAAGTTAGATGTGGTAGCTAGGAGCAGGTCTTCCTTTGGTTCCACAGTGCTCAGGAGTATTTTCCACTGAGCCTCCCAGGATTTAGGTGCTAGGTACGCTGTTCCACGGGTAAGAATGTAGGTGAGATTGGACTACATAACATCAAGACGTTATGTACTCACCATAACGTTCAATGTATATATAGTC